>NC_042615.1:577811721-577921298 GCF_901001135.1 Rhinatrema bivittatum | reverse complement strand
GCGATGAGGAGGTTGTTTGGAATTGTGTCTAAGGGATGAGAGGATGGTTTCATTTTCTTGAGAATATTTTCAATCTCAAGAGCTGATGTGGTTTCGAAAGTTTCTAGAGTCGTATTAGTTTAGGTGGAGTATTGGGTGGAGATGGAGGAGAAGAACTAGATGAAGAGAAAGAGACAGTCAATTTATCAATTTTTCCTTGAAGTAATCAGCTAGTTCGGAGGCTTTGTTGAGAGCTTGATCATCTGGGATGGTAGGAGGGGATGGTTTAGTGAGGGCAGAAACGTAGGAGAAGAGTGCTTTCGAATCAAAGATGAAATGATGTATTTTTTTAGAGAAAAAATCTCTCTTTGTTTTAAGAATGTTGATCCTGTAGGCATTGAGAGTGGTTTTGTATACAGCTAATGTTGTGGGGGATGGGTTTTTTCTCCATGTGTGTTCTTTATTTCTTAGTTCTTGTTTAAGCAGCTTCAGTTCAGTGGTGAACCAGGGTTAGAGATGTGCTTCGTTTTTTTCTACCGGGTCGTTTTTCGGTTCAAATATTTCGTGGTATAATTCGGGTCTTCTCGTTTCGTTTTTGGTTCGTTTGCCCGAAAACGAAACGAGAAATCCGAAACCGGACCGAAAAACGAATCGGTAACGAAGCGAAAAAAAAAAACCACCCCAAGCATTTAAAAACATTTTTAAGCATTTTCGTACATATATAACAACCCCCCCCCCATCCCGATCCCTCCCCAAGACTTACAAAGATCCCTGGTGGTCCAGCGGAGTCCCGGCTTCCATTTGCCATGCTCCTGACCCCCCCAAGGCTTGCCAATAATCCCTGGGGGTCCAGCAAGGGTCCGAAAGCGATTTCGTTTCGGCTGCCAGTAACCAAAATGGCGCCGATAGCCTTTGCCCATACTATGTCACAGAGGCTTTCGGCGCCATTGGTCAGCTCCTGTCACATGATAGGAGCACAAGATGGCGCCGATGGCCATGTGACAGGGGCTGACCAATAGCGCCGAAAGCCCCTGTGACATGGTCGTTCGGGCTATTCGGCACCATTTTGGCGCGCGGCTTGCACTGGCACGAACTAGGGCACGGAGGGCATGGCAAATGGAAGCCGGGACTCCGCTGGACCACCAGGGATCTTCGTAAGTCTTGGGGAGGGATCGGGGGGTGGTGTATTATAATTCATTTAAATTTGGGGTGGTTTGGGGTGGTTTTTAATAAAAAAATAATAATTTTTGCCCCTCTCCCCAGGCAAACCCGAAAACAAATTTTCCCCCGAATTGCGGGGAAAATTTTGTTTCCGGTTTCGGGGGCTCCGAAATAACGGCGTTTATGTCGTGTTTCGGATACTCCGAAACAGAAACGAATTAGGAAATTTCGTTAAATTTCCTAAATAGGGCGAAAAACGAACCACATCTCTAACCAGGGTTTCTTGTTGTCAGGCGAAGGTTGTACTACTTTGGTGATTGAAGGACAGGTTAGATCAGCGATTTTATTGGTGATGTTGCACCATGAAGATATGGCTGTAGAAGCGTTGGAGAGATCAAGTTGAGATAATTCATTAGAGAGATGGTTGCTGAGAAGGTCTGTGGAACAGGGTTTCCTGAATTGAATAGTGGTTTTTGGGAATGAAGTGGGAGGATGTCCTGAGAGTTTGAGTGTCGTGTTAATAATTTGATGGTCCGTCCAAGGGACAGGAAAACAAGAGGGTGAATCCGGGGGCAAGATACACTGATTAATGAAAATAAGGTCCAACGTGTGGCCTGCTTTGTGGGTTGGGCTTTTTATTATTTGTGTGAAACCCATATAGCTGAGTGATGAGAGTAGGGTAACACAGTTTGTTGTTTGTGGTGAAGCGTCGACATGTATGTTGAAGTCTCCCAATAAAATGGCAGGTTTATCTGGGTTGAAATATTTGGCGGTAAGTTCAATGACCGGGAGGGGTCAGAGTCTATAGTTCCAGGAGGAGCGTAGATAGAATAGGCCAATTTGTAGATGCTCGGATTTAAAAACTGCAAACTCTATGTTCGATGTGATATTTGAATATTGTAAAGTTAAACCTAGCTCTTTCTTGGATGCTAGGAAAAGACCTCCTCCCTTTCTTTTGAGTCTAGGGATGGAGAAAAAATTGTAAAGTTGAGTAGGTAGTTGGTTTAATAGAGCTATATCTGTGGGTTTAAGCCATGTTTCTGTGATTGCACAGATAGGGTTTACTTCTGTAAGGTAATCATTTAAGATGTGTGTTTTTTTCGAAAGCGATTGTGCGTTGAAAAGTGTTAGGGATAGAAGAGAAAGGCCCAGGAATTGTGTGATTGGTGAAATCTTATTGGAATTAGCCTTTGTTGACGGTTGTAATGGTGGTAGAGGTTTAGTTTGATGATTGCGTAATTTCCTGATGATTGGAATGGAGTATGAACCATGGCAAAAATGGTGATGTAAGGGGATTGGGAAACCAGTTAGCATGTTGATTGTTGATGTTAACTCAGCTGTCTTGACTCTTGTTGCCTATGTAAACCTAAATTTTGAGGGTGAAACGCTGAGTTCTTTTCAAGATATGAAAGGAGAAAGACGTGGCCAATGAAGCAGGTTCTGTTCTCAGAGGCTGCACAAAGGGGGGTCCGAGTGATGGATGCTGGAGGTTGAGGTTGAGAGAGGACCAAGTGAAGTAAGCTGGAGATGAGTGTAGTCCGAGTGATGGATGGTAGAGATTGAGTGTGGTTCGAGTGAAGGAGCTGGAGGTTGAGTGTAGTCCGAGTGATAGATGGTAGAGATTGAGTGTAGTCGAGTGAAGGGAGCTGGAGGTTGAGTGTAGTCCGAGTGATGGATGGTAGAGATTGAGTGTAGTCGAGTGAAGAGGGCTGGAGGTTGAGTGTAGTCCGAGTGAAGGGAGCTGGAGGTTGAGTGTAGTCCGAGTGATAGATGGTAGAGATTGAGTGTAGTCCGAGTGAAGGGAGCTGGAGGTTGAGTGTAGTCCGATGATGGATGGTAGAGATTGAGTGCAGTCCGAGTGAGGGAGCAATGAGCTTAGCATTAATCTTCAGCACCAGGCACTTAAGTTAGGCCCCTAAATCCAGACATGTGAATAGCAGGCCTGAATTTAGGTCCCTAAATTTCAAGCTTGTAAATTTAGAATAATTTTCAGCTGAAAACTCAGGAGTGAAATTTCAGAGTTCCATGTGTAAAAATGAGGCACATGTATGTGTTCTGTACTCATGTAATTGGTATTTAATAAACATTTAAATTACACATATACTTTCGGTTTCCTGCATGCACATACATGCAAAATAAAGGGGTGGGCTAGGGGCATTTAGCAGTGGGCGAACAGTTATGCATTTTAGTTGCTATTTTTAAAGAGACTTACTTGCATAATTTGGCAGTTTACTTGTGTAATGTTGCAACTGCTAATTATCTTGCACAATTGATATCAGACTTGTTAATTGTACACTATTGGCCTGGTTGGAGGTCTGGTTGAACTTGGGAAGTTTAGGATGCAGAGAAAGGAGGATCTCATTGATCTGGAAAAGGACTGGGTGAACTGGTGTAGAAGAATCAGAAAACTGGTCATTTCAATTATGCATGCATATTTTAAGGCATTTAACACACACCTCTAAGTTTGGTGCTTAGGTCCTAGTATAGGTTCCTGGTGAAACCTCACTTGGAATACTGTGTACTAGGGATGTGAATCGTGTCCTCGATCGTCTTAACGATCGATTTCGGCTGGGAGGGGGAGGGAATCGTATTGTTGCCGTTTGGGGGGGTAAAATATCGTGAAAAATCGTTAAAATAAAAATCGAAAAATCGAAAAACCGGCACATTAAAAACCCCCTAAAACCCACCCCCGACCCTTTAAATTAAATCCCCCACCCTCCCGAACCCCCCCCAAATAACTTAAATAACCTGCGGGTCCAGCGGCGGTCCGGAACGGCAGCGGTCCGGAACGGGCTCCTGCTCTGAATCTTGTCGTCTTCAGCCGGCGCCATTTTCCAAAATGGCGCCGAAAAATGGCGGCGGCCATAGACGAAAAAGATTGGACGGCAGGAGGTCCTTCCGGACCCCCGCTCTTTTGGCAAGTCTCGTGGGGGTCAGGAGGCCCCCCACAAGCTGGCCAAAAGTTCCTGGAGGTCCAGCGGGGTCAGGGAGCGATTTCCCGCCGCGAATCGTTTTCGTACGGAAAATGGCGCCGGCAGGAGATCGACTGCAGGAGGTCGTTCAGCGAGGCTCCGGAACCCTCGCTGAACGACCTCCTGCAGTCGATCTCCTGCCGGCGCCATTTTCCGTACGAAAACGATTCGCGGCGGGAAATCGCTCCCTGACCCCGCTGGACCTCCAGGAACTTTTGGCCAGCTTGGGGGGGCCTCCTGACCCCCACGAGACTTGCCAAAAGTCCAGCGGGGGTCCGGAAGGACCTCCTGCCGTCCAATCTTTTTCGTCTATGGCCGCCGCCATTTTTTCGGCGCCATTTTGGAAAATGGCGCCGGCTGAAGACGACAAGATTTAGAGCAGGAGCCGTTCCGGACTGCTGCCGTTCCGGACCGCCGCTGGACCCGCAGGTTATTTAAGTTTTTGGGGGGGGTTCGGGAGGGTGGGGGATTTAATTAAAGGGTCGGGGGTGGGTTTTAGGGGGTTTTAATGTGCCGGCTCACGATTCTAACGATTTATAACGATAAATCGTTAGAATCTGTATTGTATTGGTTCCATAACGGTTTAAGACGATATTAAAATTATCGGACGATAATTTTAATCGTCCTAAAACGATTCACATCCCTACTGTGTACAATTCTGGAGACCTCATCTTCAAAAGGATATAAACAGGTTAGTGCTATTCCAGAGGGTGGCTACTAAAATGGTCTTAATGCTAAAGCATATTGGGATAGATTTAAATATCTAAACATATACTCCCTAGAGGAAAGGTGAGTTAGGGGAGATATGACAAACATTTAAATATCTCATAGGTTTCCCTGCACAGGAGGTGAGTTTCTTTCAATAAAAAAGAGGTTCTAGAATAAGGGGGTCATGGGATGAGGGTAAAAGGGGGGAAGGGGGGAGGTAGACTAGAAAGTAATCATAGGAAATATTTCTTTATAGAGAGGTGTTGGTTGTATGGAATGGCCCCCCAGTAGAGATGGTTGAGACAAAGACAATTTCTGAATTTAAGAACATATGGGATAAATACAGGGATCACTGAGGGAGTAATGGGAAATATAAAGCTAAATTAATTGGGTGGATGAGCATACTAGATGGGACATGCAGTCTTTATCTGCTTGCATGTTTCCAAATTAGGCATCTACTTTCAGCCAAATTTAGAAATCTCAAAAGGTAACTTTCAAAAAAATGCTGCATGGCCACATGCTCTATGTTGAGATTCTGCTAGTGAGACTAGCTCACGAGCAGCCTCTTACCCTTTACCTGTAGCATGGTCAGGAGGCTGTCCCTGCCACTGCTACTGCCAGCCAGCCATCCAATGCCATTTCCTGCGGCCTGGGAGCCACTGCCATCTTCATGGCCCAGAGGCTGCTGTCAAGCGCCACCCTCATCCCTCTTCGTGGCCTGAAGGCCGCCATCATTGCCACCTTCACCCCCCACTGACCAGCTCTTCATGTGGCCTGGACATCGTTGACGCACTCTAAGCAGCCTGGGAGCCGCTGCTGCCTTCTCTCTTCACAGCCTGTTGCTGCTCCTGCTTCTCCTTTACGGCCAGGAGGCCGCTGAAGCCTCTCAGCGCCAGCGCTGTCCCTTATATGGCCCGGACGCTGCTGCCGGCTTTCCTCTTCAGCGGCCCGGTGGCCACCCTGAAGCTCTTCTCCACATGGTCAGGAGGCCGCCACCATCTTCGTCCTCTTCCGCGGCCAGGAGGCTGATCCGGAGCTCCTCTTCATGCTGCAGAAAGCCGCCATCAATCTTCATTCTTCGCAGTAGGGAGCCGCTGATGTCAAGGCCTTCTTCCTCTTCCTGCAGCAGAACATCACTCTCCAAGGTCCTGCCTCTTCCTAAGCACATGGCTGCACCTCTCTCTTCATTTAAAGGGCCAGCAGTGGGTTGTCTTCCTAGGCTCCTCCTGCTGACATCCTCTAGGCGTTTCCTCTTCAGCCCTATAAAGAGGGCCTTCCTTCACTCAGTCTTTGCCTTCGAAAGAATTGGTCATGGAGTTGGACTGCTCCTGGATCTCCAGTTCCAGCTCTTCATTCCAGGAGTCCTCCGTGATCCTTCTTCACTTCTTCAAGGCATTCTGTTCCTCATTGGTACTCCTTGTCTTCGTCCATGGTTCCTGAACCTTTGTCTTGATCTTTGTTCCATGTCCTGATCTTTCATCGGATCCTGTCTTCGAGTTTCCAGATATCCATCTCTCCTTGTCTCCAGATGTCCAAACGTCTCCTTGTTTCTGGATGTCCAGACATCCCTTTGTCTCCAGATGTCCAGATGTCTCTGTCCTTTGATGTCTTGTTCCAGACATCCTTGTTGTCCTCCTCTCTAGAGGTCCCTGATGTCCAGATGCCTTAGATGTCCAGATGTCCTGAGGTACCATGTCCTTTTTTTATCTGATGTCCTATGTTCCAGTCCTGATGTTCCAAGTCTCAGAGTTCCAAGTCCTGACCTCGATGTCCTGAGTTCCAAGTCCTGTTTTTGATGTTATGAGTTCCAAGTCTCGATCCCGATGTCCTTCATCCAATCTTGATCCTGAAGTACTGTCAGTTCCTAGCTCTTGGTTCAGCTTCGCCTCTCCCCGGACCTCATCTCCAGCTGACCTTTCCTGGGAGTAAATCTGTATTGATCCGGTGTCCGTTTCTGGTGGATCGAGCCCTCTTCCAGTTGGATCTGTATTCGGCACTGCCCAGATTCCTCCTTTATCCTGAGTCTCAGTCCTGTGCTTGTTACGCTCTCCGCATAGTCCGTGACTAGCCTCTTTAGGTTGTGTAGGGCGTGCAGTGGGACAGGGTGGTCCGTGACCAGCCTACGTCAGCTGTGTAGGGTGCCCTGAGGGGCATTGCCTGTCTAAGACTCTGAGTATCCTGAGTCCTTGTCCTCGTCCCTTCCAAGTTCCAAGTGGTCTTATCCAAGTTCCAAATTCCAAGAATCCTTGTCTCGTTTCATCCGAGTTCCAAGTTCCAAGTCCTTGTCTGAAGTCCTTCCAAGTTCCAAGTCTTCATGTGAGCCTTTCCAAGTTCCAAGTCCTCGTCCGAGTCCTTCCAAGTTCCAAGAGTCCTCGTCTGATAACCGGAATCCTCTCCTCAGTCTATGTCTGATTCCCTTCCATGTTTGAGCATCTTTCAGCTGAATTCCAAGTTCCAAGTGTCCTCGTCTCATCTGAGTTCCAAGTTCCAAGCGTCCTCATCTCATCTGAGTTCCAAGTTCCTTGTTCAGGTCTTCAAGCCTAGTCCAAGTCTGAGGTCCTGTCTTCTTCCTAGTTCTAGTACCATCGCCTGTCCTCGACCTCTGTCTGTCCTGCCACATCTGACGCTCCCTAGTGGCAGATCCAAAAGGGCTATTGAGTGGCCGGAGGGCTACCCCAGAGACCAGCATTGCATTGCTGGGTCTCTACCGGTGCATGCAGGTTTGGCAGAGGTTAGGATGGTGATCAATCTGCTCCTCCCTTGCTTGGACAGGTCTTGCCTGCTGCGATGCTTCCACACAGCTCATCTCTGTAGTCGTGTCATGGTCCAAGGGCACACATCTCCCCGGAATCGGGAGCGCTCCCTGGTGTTCCCCCAACACTCTATATGCACGGATATGGTCATGTGGAGATCTACAATACTATTTTATAACCCCTCTGTATCATAAAACATGCATATTTCTATCCTGCAATATTCGCTTGTATGTATGCTTATACATGGATACATGCAATGCATTGAAAGTATTTCAATGCATTGCATATGCATACTTTTTCTATCAATGTTAAAAATATACATGTGGATATTTTACACATGCATATAAAGTAGGACATGCTTGCATAAAACTTGATTTACACAAGTAAGTCTATATATTTTAATACAGTGCTAATGTGTGGTAATTTAAATGCCACACATTCTTTTACCTCCAATAACTCCAAAAGAATAATGAGCTGTTTTGTATACAAATGCTTTGCAAATGTATACAAAGCAGATTATTAAGTGACAATTTAAAGGTAATAAAATAATGAGGTTACATGAAAAATTGCAAGCTGCATTATTTTCCTAAAAGTTACAGGTCCTGCAGTTCTGGAGTTGTAGCTATCGGCTCACTTTCCCCAAGAGCATCAGGACTAAGGTCCATCCTGATGATCCCAGGGCAGTGTGTTGAAAGGCTCATGAAGGCCAAAGCCCCTATCCCAAAGTGCAAAAAACCCCCAAGAGGTCTTATCCCTCCATTCCCCCATCTCCTGATGCCTCTAGAGGTGGCCTGAATGCAATAAAATTTGTTGACGCAAGCCCATCATTTGACAAAAGTGCTAGCTTCGATCTATGATTTCCCCCCCCCCCCTCACACACACACACACACATACACACACACTTTCCAGACCTCAAGAACCCGCTCAGATCTTCAGATCCACCTGGTCAAAGCTTTCAATCCTTGGTGGGCTAGTGTGACACAGCACACCCCTTAGGCTTCAGGATCAGCACCATTTCAGGGACATAAGTTGATAGGGACAATATTTTTACAAGTGATATTGAAGTAGGGCTAAAAGGAAAAGTTTTTGTTTTTTGCAGTGATAATAAGATGTAATAGGTTGGATATTTCAGATGGAATAGAAAGTGAGAATTGATCCAAGAAAGCTTGATGAGTGATGAAAAGTTTATCAACTTAGATTTAATCCAAAAATTATAGAGCCCTGCATTTAAGAGAGCAATAATGGTGAGGTAGTGATGTCAACCAAAGTGAAAAGAGATTTCAGAGAGATACTTTCTGATTAGCAAACCAGTATGTAACGACAATATTTAATGTGTAATATTTTATATTATATATATTGTTTGCTTTTGTCCTATACCTCTTTTAATGACATTCAGTGAAGTGGTATTGAAAAATCTAAAAATAACTAAATAACTATGGGGAGGAAAAAATGGAAAAAAAAAAAGAGCATCATTGATATGACCTAGTTTGGAGTTTCATGTTCAGTACTTGAGGCCAAAGGACAGAGACATTACAGACAGTAAAGAGCTACCAAAATTGTGCAGAGTCTGTAACATAAACAATATGAAATGAGACTTAAAAATCTAAATATGCATATTTAGAAAAAAGAAGGAAACAGGAGAATATGGTAGAGGCATTCAAATACCACAAAGTTATAAATTATTGCACAAGAAGCAAACCTCCGGTGGAAGTAACATTCAAGAATAGGTCATGATATATGAGGCTCAAATGAGGCAGACTAAGAAGTAATATAAAGAATATTTCTTCACATAAAGAATGGTGAATGTATGGACCAATTTCTCAATGGAGGTACTGAAGGCCAGAACAATACCATAATTCATGACTACATGGGAGAATCACAGGTATCCTTAGTTGCCAGAATATGAGGGTAAAGCCTTAAACTGGATTGGGGTGAATGGATTTGTTTCAAGAATAGACAGATTAGATAAACCTTGTAGTCTTTATCTGCTGTCATATTTTGTATTTCTCTGGGGCAGATATTGGTTTTTTTCCCCTCAAAACCACTTAGTACATATTCTGTAATTGACCTCTTTTAACATATTTTAATTGTATAACCACATTGTAAGTAAACTATGCAGTGTGGTCAATTCTGCTCATATGCCCAACCGCATTATTTAAACTTTGTCTACCATTTCATTGGCTCCTGTGTAAATGTTGTGGTTAAACAACTGAATTATATAAGATAACTTGTTCTGTATGAAAATTAATCAGGCAATTGCAAACTATCTTCAAATTAATGATTCAGGGAAGACCTCTATTTTCATTGTATGGAATGTCCTCAAAGCATTGCTTCCAGGATAAACAAATTGTTTTTGTGATTGTAAAGAAAAAGCATTAGCATCCCAAAAGACCTCATTGAACACTGAATTGGCAGTCCTTGAGAAATCTCACAAAGCTGCAGGAAATCTCCTGGTGCTTGACAAGCTAATAGACCTTAGAGACAAACTAAACTCACTGTTAATTCAAGATACCAAAAACCCTATCTAGCACAATAAATGGGCTTATTAATGAAAGGAATAGAGCTATTCTTAGGTAGAAAAATAAACCAGACCTCACAGAAGTATTTGGAAAATATGTCTAAAAATAGTATTGGCAATTGAGTCCTTTATTCTAGATATTCCTAATTCATTTATGTAGTTTTATAAGAATATACACACTCCTTCCCTAGATTTCCTAACAGAGTATAGTATAGCAGATTTTAAATTACTTCCTGTTCCCAAACTGAGGGCCTGATTCACTTAGGAATTTCTCCCATTCAATCTGGCTAATGCAATATAGGTTATAGGGCACTCTGGCCAGATGTCACTATACGCGCATTGGATGTATTAGAAGTATTCCCAATGCGTTGCCAGGATTAGCACGTCAATAACATGCATGCAAACCAGTGCGTATCAATTAGCGCCGATCACATTTAAATTCCATATAAATGAGTTGATTAGCTATTACTCCCATGCAGTAACTTGTGCCCAAAACTAGTGCATCCATACTCAGTTTTTTTACATATGAATTGTAGCACTATCCCTATCCCTGGCATTATTGTAGTGGCGCGATCAATAGCAGATGATTCATGAAAGGTTTCTGTGCAATTTCTATCATGTCAGCAATGTACTATACTCACTTTCTTGTACTTCTGACTTTTCTCTTGTGCGTGCAAGCAAGAATAAGGAATATCAGGGAAAAGAGAGTGATTGTTCAGGCAAACAATCTGGAGAATGTTAGACAAGAGGAGCAGGTGGTAGCACAGGCACAAGTAAGAAATTAGCTCCTTTAAAATTCGGTATTGATAGATATTAGTGAACAAATGCCCAAATCCTGGACGTCCAGAAATGAGCAGGACCTGGGTCCCCATTGAGCCTGTACCCGGTGCCCATGTCCTGGACGTCCGGGCAAGGAACAAGGCCAGGGTACATGTTACAGTGCTGTACCTGTGTGCCCAAGTCCTGGACATCCAGGAAAGAAGCAGGACTTGGGCACCCATTACGAACCTGTACCCTGTGCTCAAGTCCTGGACATCCAGGAAATGAGCAGAATGGGATGCTTGTTAAGTGCATTGTCCAGGGTTTGTACATGGATGCACAAATAATGCACATCCTTCCATTAAATGTAGGTTTTCCTGTTTATGCTATCCACATGTGCCCTATTCTTTGTCCTTCCATTTCCTCCATAGTTTCCTATCTGTCCATTTTTGCCAGGTTTGAGGAAGTCATTTGTGGAAAGTTATGTTGACATCAATTAGTGGACAATAGCTATTCCTACATGTTATTTTGAATTGCGAAGTACATGTGACTTGGATTGACCAATGTTGAACACACAATGCAGGGCTTGATGGGCCCTTGTTCAGACCCAGTGTATCATGTCTTATGTTCTTATACTCCTTTGTTCTTAAGTACAGCCTAGATCTATCCATAGACTATCTGGAACAACATGCCCACAGACCTCAGACTAGAACCATGCCCTCTAACCTTCCGAAAAAAACTCAAGACATGGCTCTTCCTCCAAGCCTTCCCCTAACTGGCATATCCAACAATTTTTCTCCACAGACCGGACACTGACTCCTAACTAAACGCCCCTCCAAGTTTAGGCATATTTATGCCTCCCTTCTTTATATTATTGCATTATCTAATTTATTCAGTTATGCTGTCCTATATCTCCGGCTATACACAAACAATAGATGCCTGATCTTTTTCCAAATGTTTATTAAGCAGAGAAGTGTTCAAAAATCGCCCGACTCAGGCCGAGTTTCGCGGTTCAAAAACCGCTGCCTCAGGGGCTTCAACACTCCACAGTTATGAAAAATCTCAGTTGTGCATTTTTCATCCGATGTACAGTCAATTACTGTCAGCAATGCTTCTGCAAACAGCACTTCACTCCCGGTCTCTGCTGCTACTGACCGGGAGTGAAGTGCTGTTTGCAGAAGCATTGCTGACAGTAATTGACTGTACATCGGATGAGAAATGCACAACTGAGATTTTTTCATAACTGTGGAGTGTTGAAGCCCCTGAGGCAGCGGTTTTTGAACCGCAAAACTCGGCCTGAGTCGGGCGATTTTTGAACACGTCTCTGCTTAATAAACATTTGGAAAAAGATCAGGCATCTATTGTTTGTGTTTATCCTTACGGCTATCATAGATCGCCTACCTCTTTGTTTTCTTGGACTATATCTCCGGCTATCCTAGCCCTCCTAGTTAATACCTCCTTGTTATATGTACCTTTTGCCTCTTGTTATATGGTTGAATAAGTTATACTCCTTGTTACATGTAAACCGATCTGATATGAATTTTTTTCATGAAGGTCGGTATATAAAAATGTTAAAAAATCAAATAAATAAATAGACCCTCTTAGCCATGGAAAACACTCCTTGGATTGCCCACGTCAAAGGAGGTGTAAAGATACCACTCAGATCTCGGGTAATTTTTACCTTTTATCAAGACCTGTGCAGTGACCTTGATCCTGTCACCTATCACAACCATGCCGTGCCTGGGTTGGTAACACTTCTGTGCGCTCTGCGGTTTTTTGCCACTGGAAGTTTCCAAAACATGGTTGGAATCACTTTTGGGATGGATCAGGTCTGAGTGTCATGGCACATAGGACAAGTCTTGAGGGCGATGATGAAGCAGACAAAGCAGTACACCTACTATCCCAAGGACCCAGCTCAGGAGATCTGGCATGAGTTATTTGAAATAGCCAGGATGCCCACTATGTTGAGCATGATAGACTGCACTCATATCGCAATGATCCTGAAGTGGGGACAAGAAAGTTCATTCTGCAACTGCATTCAATTCCATTCCATGAATGTGCAGGTTGTATGTGATGCGCATCTTTGAATCCTGAATATAATGACAAGGTTTCCTGAGAGCTGCCATGATTCCTACATCCGTGCCCATTCATCGCTTGGAACCCATTCCCATAGGAAAGATATGATAATGGCTGGTTGCTAGGAAAGTAAAAATTGCTTTGGGCAGGGGTTATAGACATTCAGGTGGGATGAAGGCATGAGGAGCCCTGCACGAGAACATTAGTCCATTGTTAAAAAAGATGTATGTCATTGTGTATCGTTTATTTATGAAAGTACTTCTAGACCACTGTATTGCTGGGGGGGGGGGGGGGGGGAGTAGGTGTAAAATGAGTATTTTCTGGTATGGATTCGTGATGTGTTTGGGGTGTCTCAATAGTGGTTTTTTAATGCAGTATTGATTACCCCTTTTATAGGTGATGGTGGCTGTGGCTGCAAGCCATAGTTGCTTACTCTGCTACTGTCTGAAAGGCATTATAATGAGGCATACCAGCATAAGAAATGTCATTGAATAGATATTCAGCATGCTGAAAAGCCGAGTCAGATGTTTGGAACGGTCTGGTGACGCTCTGCAGTACAGTGTGGAAAAGGTTGCAAGCATTGTTATGGCCTTCTGCATGTTCCATAACATTATTTTGTGCTTCAGGCTGGAAGCAAAGGTTGCAGAACAATTGCCACCAGATGCACCTGTAGAGCCAGCACCTGAGGTAGACAACAGAGTGAGAAGCTTCGAGGCTCGCCGAAGGATCATTGCTAATTGTTTCTCATTTAAGTTATTAGAAATGATACCAATAACCCCTCTCTACTTTTGAACATATTGATTCAGTAATAGAAGTAAATTAATAGATCCAGTAGATTAATTGATCCAGATATAGCAGTACATTAATTGAATATCTTTAATGAAGTCTGTCCTGTGGATTTCAGTATCTGAGATCCCTATATCCTTAAAATCCTCACAAGCATGAGTATCCCTTGCACAAGCTCTCACCAATTTCTATTGCTGGCATGCATCCCCTTGCCTCTTACCAACTTCCATTGCTGGCATGCGAAAATATAAATCCTGCTTTGCATTTTATTTCAGGAGCTGTAATCAGAGGCCAATGGATGGACCAGGAATCTAACATTTCTGTGATGTGTTTTTGTCCATTTTTTATAATTGTATGATTAAATTCATTGAATTTCTATAATGGACTCTGTCCTCTAGGATTGATGTATAAATGACCTCTTCATGGAGCAATTGGTTCAGGAACCAACAAGAGAGAGAGCTATTTTAGATTTAATTCTTAGTGGAACGCAGGATTTGCTGAGAAAGGTAAAGGTGGTGGGGCCACTTGACAACAGTGATCATAACATGATCAAGTTTAAACTAATAACTGGAAGGGGGACAATAAGTAAGTCTGCAGCTCTAACACTAAACTTTCAAAAGGGAAACTGATAAAATGAGGAAAATAGAAAAAACTGAAAGGTGCAGCTGCAAAGGTTAAAAGTGTTCAACAGGCATGGACATTGTTTAAAAATACAATCCTAGAGACACAGTCCATATGTATTCCACACATTAAGGAAGGTGGAAGGAAGGCAAAACGATTACCCTCATGGTTAAAAGGTGAGGTGAAAGAGGCGTTTTTAGCAAAAAAAAGCATCCTTCAAAAATTGGAAGAAGGATCCATCTGAAGAAATAGGATAAAACATAAGCATTGTCAAGTTAAGTGTAAAACATTGATAAGACAAGAGAAGAATTTTAAATGAAGTTGGCCACAGAGGCAAAAACTCATAATAAAAACTTTTTAAAATATATCCGAAGCAAGAAACCTGTGAGGGAGTCGGTTGGACCATTAGATGACCGAGGGGTTAAAGGGGCTCTTAGGGAAGATAAGGCCATTACAGAAAGACTAAATGAATTATTTGCTTCCGTGTTTCTAATGAGGATGTTGGGGAGATACCAGTTCCGGAGATGGTTTTCCGGGGTGATGTGTTAGACGAACTGAACAAAATCACTGTGAACCTGGAAGATGTAGTAGGCCAGATTGACAAACTAAAGAGTAGCAAATCACCTGGACCGGATGGTATGCATCCTAGGGTACTGAAGGAACTAAAAATGAAATTTCTGATCTATTAGTTACAATTTGTAACCTATCATTAAAATCATCCATTGTACCTGAAGACTGGAGGGTGGCCAATGTAACCCCAATATTTAAAAAAGGCTCCAGGGGCGTTCCAGGTAATTATAGACCAGTGAGCTTGATTTCAGTGCTGAGAAAAATAGTGGAAACTATTCTCAAGATGAAAATCGTAGAGCATATAGAAAGACATGGTTTAATGGAACAGTCAACATGGATTTACCCAAGGGAAGTCTTGCCTAACAAATCTGCTTCATTTTTTGAAGGGTTTAATAACATATGGATAAAGGTGAATTGGTAGATGTAGTGTATTTGGATTTTCAGAAGGCGTTTGACAAAGTCCCATATGAAAGGCTTCTAAGAAAAACTAAAAAGGCATGAGATAGGAGGTGATGTCCTTTCGTGGATTACAAACTGGTTAAAAGAAACAGTGAGTAGGATTAAATGGTCAATTTTCTCAGTGGAAAAGGTTAAACAGTGGAGTACCTCAGGGATCTGTACTTGGACGGGTGCTTTTCAATATATATATATATATAAAAATGATCTGGAAAGGAATCCGATGAGTGAGGTTATCAAATTTGCGGGTGATACAAAATTATTTAGATTAGTTAAATCACAAGCGGATTATGAACATTATGGATACATTACAGGAGGACCTTGCAAGACTGGAAGATTGGGCATCCAAATGGCAGATGAAATTTAATGTGGACAAGTGCAAGGTGTTCCATATAGGGAAAAATAACCCTTGCGTAGTTACACGATGTTAGGTTCCATATTAGGAGCTGCCACCCAGGAAAAAGATCTAGGCATCATAGTGGATAATACTTTAAAATCTTCGGCTCAGTGTGCTGCAGCAGTAAAAAAAAGCAAACTGAATGTTAGGAAGTATTAGGAAGGGAAAGGTTAATAAAATGGAAAATGTCATAATGCCTCTATATCGCTCCATGCTGAGACCGCACCTTGAATACTGTGTACAATTCTGGTCGCCGCATCTCAAGAAAGATATAATTGTGTGATAGGAGAAGGTACAGAGAAGTGCAACCAAATGATAAGGGGATGGAACAGATCCCCTATGAGGAAAGGCCGAAAGAGGTTAGGGTGTTCAACTTGGCTGAGGGGGGATATGATAGAGGTCTTTAAGATCATGAGAGGTCTTAAACGAGTAGATGTGAATCGGTTATTTACACTTTCAAATAATAGAAGGACTAGGGGGCATTCCATAAAGTTAGCAAGTAGCATATTTAAGACTAATCGGAGAAAATTCTTTTTCACTCAACGCACAATAAAGCTCTGGAATTTGTTGCCAGAGGATGTGGTTAGTGCAGTTAGTGTCGCTGGGTTCAAAAAAGGTTTGGATAAGTTCTTGGAGGAGAAGTCCATTAATGGCTATTAATCGAGTTTACTTAGGGAATAGCCACTGCTATTAATCAGTAGCATGGGATCTTCTTAGTGCCCTGGTTTGGCCTCTGTTGGAAACAGGATGCTGGGCTTGATGGACCCTTGGTCTGACCCAGCATGGCAATTTCTTATGTTCTTAATTTGATGATGATACAACATTTTTAAATTACAAGAGGATTGTGAGAAATTGAAAAAATAACCTTGCAAGACTGGAAGACTTGCCATCCAAATGGCAGATGTGATTTAATGTGGACTAGTGCAAAGTGATGCATATATGGAAGAGCACCCCAAATTATAGATACACAATGCAAGGTTTCATGCTAGAAGTTACCACCCAGGGAAAGGATCTAGGTGTCATTGTGGATAATATGTTGAAATCCTCTGCTCAGTGTGCAGCCATGACCAAGAAAGCAAATAGAATGCTAAGAAATATTAGGAAAGGAATGGAGAATAAAACAGACAATATCATAATGCCTCTTTATCACTCCATGGTGCAACTGCATCTTCAGTATTGTGTGCAGTTCTGGTCACCATATCTCAAAAAAAGATATAGCATAATTAGAAAAGGTACAGAGAAGGGTGAGCAAAATGATAAAGAAGATGGGTTGATTCTCCTATGAGGAAAGGCTAAAGAGATTAGGGATCCTCAGTTTGGAGAAAAGAGTGCTGAGGGGAGATATGATAAAGATCTATAAAATAATGGGTGGAGTAGAACAGGAAAATGTAAATTATTTGCTTAATCTTTAAAAAGTACAAAGACTAGGCAATAATCAATTACGTTACTAGGTAATACATTTAAGACAAACAGAAGAAAATATATTTTTTATTCAACATAGAATTAAACCCTGGAATTTATTCTCAGAGGTTGTGGTGAAATCTGTTAGTAAAGCACTGTTTTAAAAAAGCTTTAGACAAATTACTGGAAGAAAAGTCCGTAAACAATTATTAAGATAAACTTGGAGAAATCAACTGCTTATCCCTGAAATAAGCCTCATGGAACCTATTGACCTTTTGGGATCATGCCAGGTTCTTGTGACCTAGATTGGCCACTGTTAGAAACAGGATTCTGGTCTTGATGGACCATTGGTCTGACCCAGTATGGCAAATTTTATGTTCTTAAGTGATTTTGTGTTCTATAAAGCTGCAGTTTATTTGGCTTACAGTATATAAGCAAAACTACCTACACATTTAGATTCTTTTACTCTATAGGAAACAGAAGACCATAAGAAAATTTATTAGTAGTTGGAAAATAACATTAATTGTCATAATTTTTAATGGAAAACCACTAACCTGATCCTTTATTTATTTATTGATTTGCTTATTTGGTTTCTAGACTACTTATCACAAATCTAAATGGTTTACATTTAACTCATATACAATATTTCACTTCATTTCAATTTTCAGTTCAGTTCATACAAATTTTAAAAAATTTGTTTTCAAAATTCCTATCTAAATTCTAGCCAGAATGTGTTGCAGATGCTTGGAGAATCTTTCCAGCACTCCATGACAATACATGATCAACTTGCCTCACAGAGATGTCAACAAAATCTTATTAAATAAAATAAACAATCCTTCTCTATTCTGTATAAAATTGTGACAAATCTTCTGAAACTAATTGCATGTAAGGACTGTAATAATACTGTTTAGCTAACTTGAAAATAAATAAACCAAAGTTTTATCTAAAAAAATAACAAATAGCTATCTGTTTCAGTACTACTGGATAAATAATATTCTTCAGGATTATTAACCACCAGAAAACTTCCAGCTATCAAGAACTGCTTTTCTTTTATTACCAGCTAGAAGCTGTAATTAAAGTGTCACAACATGACTATATCCCTGTATCGTTTCCTTTCTTTGTCTGACTTAGTTTTTCTCTGCCTTTCTTTTAGAAGCCATTCTTTTTTTCAAAGGGACGGCAGTGATTTGTAATCAATCTCATCAGTACAATTCCCTGCCTCCAATGGCTCCGGACAGGTATACCCCATCCAAATTCTGATTCAACAGCCTATACGTGATCATTTTAAATGATAATAGTGTTCCATAAGCTAACCAAGAATATTGAATTATAATACATTCTAGCATTCCACTTTCCAGAAACGTCTACTTGGTGTCATTGTAGCCTAGCAAATAATACAGCACTGGCTTCCAAGCAAAGCACCCCTTACTTGAATATAAAAGATTTCCCAGCACTTCAAAAGTGCAGCAGCCATAGTATCCTATCATAAACAAAAAAAAGTTAATTGCACCTCTTTTGTCATTGAAATAGAGCATTTGTTCTCCTACCACATGGCATTTGCATTTTGGCTGTAACTAACAAAAGAAAGATTCCAAGGAACAGCTTCAAGTTACCATTTTTCCTTACTGGAGAAGAAGACATAATTAAACAATAAATACTTCTAAGTCACTGAGTTACACATAGAAAAATAAAAACAAAGCAAAACCAATACTGATTTTGCTTTGTACCACCCTTGAGAGCCTCTTTAAAGGTGTCAGTGGAGTTGGTCTCCATGATTGTGATGCAATCAGAATTCTTGTTGGTCTTGGGATGTTTTAATGTACATTGGGATGAGAACCCTAGGGACAATGTTCAATGTGTAAATATGGTAGGCCAACCTTAGTCCTCATGCAATGTATGGTAAGTTCATACATGAAGAAGGCCACACACTTGATTTTTTTTTTTAATTTGTCCTTCCCAAGTTGTATGGTAATGAATGCACACATAATCATTTTAAAGTAAATTTTCATTCCAGCTGTGAGGCAAAAGGATAGTTTGTTCACCAACTTGTGTTATAACATGCTTATTAGACTTGAAAGGATATCCGGGTAAATAACACTCCTGTAGAACAAATTTAAAAAATAAATAAACTGGTCATGGGCCTTCCAGCCCAATTTCCCCCTCCATACAAATCACGAACCCCGACTTGCCAGGACCCCCCTCCAACCCTTAGAAATATTTTTTAATACAGAGAATATTAGTGCCACCTGGCCCAGGCCTCCAGCCCTCCCTTCTCATTCCCCTCTAAAGAAACCAAGAAATCTCACTTTCTTTCCCTCAGACACCTCCCCTTCCAAGCCACTGCCCTCCTCCAGAAGCCCTTCTACCCAACCGGTATCTGAACTGGGCACTCTATTTGTATGGCAAGACTGCAGTGCAATGCGATCCAGGAGGCTTCCAGCATTACTCTGGTAATAATGATGGAAGCCTATTGTATCCGTCTATGTTGAAATTCTATTCCATGTATGTTTTAAATGCCCAAGAATAATGTAGGATATGCACAATACTAAGCTCCATCGGTCATCTCGGACACCCTTAGAGGGCATGACACTAAGGGCCTTATTTTCTAAATGTATCGCACACGGTAAGGGACGTTTCGCACGCGAAATGTCCCTTTTCGCGTGCGATACCAAAATGGGGGCAGAGTCGGCCCCGGAAGAAGAGAAGTCGGGGCGTCACCGGGGCTGACTCCGCGAAGCTGCCGCGGACGACGAAAAGGTAAGGCCCTTTTCACGTTCGCTCCCAATAGCTACAGCTCCTATGGTGGCGCTATTGGGTGCGAAACCGGCAGCGATCACACCGCGACGGTGCGATCGCTGCCGGCTAGTGCAGGCCCGCCCCCGTTTCGGCCCCACGCTCCTCATTTCCTAAATTATCGCAGGCCTCCAGCCCTCCCTTCTCATTCCCCTCTAAAGAAACCAAGAAATCTCACTTTCTTTCCCTCAGACACCTCCCCTTCCAATCCACTGCGATACTTTAGGAAATGAGGCCCTAAGTGTCAATGTGTCTTAACTCATGGCAATCTAATTCAGGTCTCCCCTTTGGGTCTGAGGAATTATATTCTGAAGATGATTTCTTTGCAGGCCTCCCCCTCATATCTCTTCTCTTCACAGATGCAGGGAAATAGATTACCTCCAGAAGATCTCTTCTTCTCAGCATTTGTTCAGGAAATTATTAAAACCATTTTTTGGATTTGAACATTTCTAGTGGGATAACAGTATATCTCACTTTGAATCATTCATTTGCTTCTATCTTTTTTCCAGTTTTCTTTATGAACCTATAGGAGTTTGCTAAATATGAAGTACAAGTTTAATAATCACATTAGACCTAATTTGCATATGCACTAACCTATTGTTGCAAAAAGCTTTAGCACACTCTGCTTTGTATTACTTAGCATATAGATATTGGTATGTTAATGCTTATAAGGTAAGTTTAAAAAATCCGACATGCACATTAATTAGAAGATACGCAAATATGTCAGGCTTACGTGCACCGAGCGGATTTTAAAAGATGCCCAGATATATGCATAAATGCCATTGCATGCACATCTCGGAACTTCTCAAAAGGGGGCATGACGTGGGCATGGTCTGAGCGGGACATGGGTGGTACAAAAGCATTTCAGAACTTTAAATGGAAATACATATGCGATCCGATGCACGCTGAGGCCCCCTGCGGGTGTAAATTTAATTCTGCTATGGATGTCATATAAGTCCAAAAACAAAATTAACCAGCCATTTTGGAGGGGTTTAGAGGGTCAGGGGTAAATGGGGAGAAAGAAGGCTATCAAACCTGGGGGGGGGGGGGGGGTGCAAACTGGAATGAACTGTTAAACTGGCAAATGCATTGGCACATGTCCCTTTTAAAATGTCCTCACTTATGCAGTAGAAGTGGCTTTTGTGTACACAAATGAGCATCCACTTAAAATTGGGTGCACTTGTGCGTGTGGTCAGGCTATTTTATAATATGTGTGCATAAACGTGTGTATGTTATAAAATACCCACGTCCCTGGGCACAGTCCAACAAACATGCACACATGCACCCACATGCTGGGTTAAAAGTTACCATCTCCGTATCTGATACACTAAATTACCCACATTTAAAAAGTATATAAAAGTATGCTAAAAACTGTCTTAAATTAGTATATGTTTCAACCACTATAATAATTTCTCTAACAGTTCCAAACAATCAAAAACTACAATTTAATGTGAAACTGCATGTCGAGCTTCCTAGATGCTGTTCACGTATTCAGAAAGCACAAGTGTTTTCTCTGGAGATGATTTAAAACTCCATGCTGTAAACTAACCTTTTTTGCCAGTCACACTCTATCAGATGTCTTTTTCAAATGGATGGAAATACTTTGTGTTTCCTTGACTTCCAGTACAAGATCATTTTTCTGTTAGTTGTCATCGATAAATGAGTATTCTTGTTCACCATGTTTTTCTTGGTAATAAGCCATTATATACTTTATTCTGTGTAATATTTCATCAGGGAAGTATTTGTGTTTGAACAAAAGGGGAATTGCAATTACCTTTATTAAGATGTAAGATTTGAAGCATTGGTGACCTAACCCTATGCACGTTATTTTTCATGAAAAAAGTACCCATTGACTTTGTTTAAAGTTAAAAAGCAAAAGCACACATATTCCTTCACTTTGAAATGTGCTACACAGACATTTGCACCTGCTTTTAAACTAAAAATAGTGGGGCAGATTTTCAAAGGGTTACGCACCTAACATAGGTGCGTAACCCCCGAAAAGCTGCCCCAAGCTGCCCCTGCATGCACCGAGCTTATCTTGCATAGGCTCGGCGGCGCGCGCAAGCACCGGGACGCGCGTATGTCCCGGGGATTCGAAAAAGGGGCATTCCGGGGGCGGGGCCGTGGGCGGAGTGCCAGTCCGGGGGCATTCCGGGGGAGGGACCAAGGCCTCTGTAACAGCTGCTATGCCAGGGGATGGCGCGCGCGCAAGTTACGCCTGCCCGGATGCAGGAGTAACTTCCTGATAAAGGTAAGGAGGGGGTTTTAGATAGGGCTGGGGGGCGGGTTAGATGGGGAAGGGAGGGGAAGGTGCAGGGGGGGGGGGCAGAAGGAAAGTTCCCTCTGAGGCCGCTCCGATTTCAGAGCGGCCTTGGAGGGAACGGAGGAAGGCTGCGTGGCTTGGTGCGCGCATCAACCCTGGATTTTATAATATGTGCGCTGCAGTGTGCGCATATTATAAAATTGGGTGTAGACTGTTCGCGCTGGGTTGCGCGAACAAATCTACGCCTGCGCACAGGTTTAAAGATCTGGCCCAGTGTATATTTTTCTTCTCCAACTAAAGTATGCATTTGCTCCCGTCTTCTCTCTCTGTTCTTTCAGCCCTATCTCCTCTTTTTCATTATCAGTCCTTTAACTATTCTTCCTTTATTTCAGCCTTTCTCATTTCTTCTACTATCATTACTTTATTCCCCACCAATGTTGATTTCTTTCCCTTTATAATTTCCCATACTTTCTCCCATGTTATAGTGTGAGATTGTGAATGATTGACTTTTTTTTTTTTCCAAAATAGAATACATATTATGTGTTCTCTTTGTTTAAAGATTTTATGTAGCCTGTAGGCATGTTAAATAAGAGATAGTTTATAGACTATAATATAAATGTTAAGCTTCACTATGGGGCTGATGTAATAAGAGTCGCAGCAAAACAGGTGCTTGTTATGAGCACGGGTTTTGATCACTGCATGCTGCTAAAGCTGCCGCTTCCATGGGATGTAAAAAAAAATAAATTATGCAAATAATTTGCATGCAGAAATCTGCACACATAAGGAAAAATGCACGTGCCTAAGCGTGGTATAGGATCTATGTAATAAGCTGCCGCATTCACACTCAAAACCAGTGCTGATAATCCGCGCATAAAAGCGAGTGAGCAAGCAAATGGGTATCCCTATTAGGTGAAAGTATGACCTTGGAAAGTATTTTAAATATTTCAAATAACTGTGCTGCAGAAAACAGGGCAAATATTTTCATGGATGCTAATTCAAAACAGTCTTGCCACTCTTCTGACCATGTACATGTTAGGGATGTGCAGAGGGACACCATACGTTGCATTCGTGATTCGGATTCGTTGGGGAGCAGATACGTTGCATTCGGCCTGTTATGGCGCCCCCGATGCGTTAATACGGCAATTTCTATTCATGTCCCAGCTAAAATTAAAATTAACTACAACCCCCCACCCTCCTGACCCCCCCCAAGACTTACCAAAACTCCCTGGTGGTCCAGCGGGGAGTCCGGGAACCATCCCCTGCACTCTCACACCCTCGGTACCGGTTTCATCATGGTGCCGATAGCCTTTGTCACAGAGGCTACCGGTGCCATTGGTCAGCCCCTGTCACATGGCCATCGGAGCCATCTTGTGCTCCTACCATGTGACAGGGCTGACCAATGGCACCGGTAGCCCCTGTGACATAGTATGGGCAAAGGCTATCGGCGCCATTTTGAGTACTGGCATCGGATGGCCGGAGTGCAGGAGGTCGCTCGGGGACCCCCATTGGACCCCCAGGGACATTTGGCAAGCTTGGGGGGGCCTCCTGACCCCCACAAGACTTGCCAAAAGTCCAGCGGGGCTCCAGGAACGACCTCCTGCATGCCGGCCGTCCGATGCCAGTACTCAAAATGGCGCCGATCGCCTTTGCCCTCACTATGTCACAGGTACCAACGGTCAGCCCCTGTGACATGGTGAGGGCAAAGGCGATAGGAGCCATTTGCCCTCCTGCACTCCGGCCGTCCGATGCCAGTACTCAAAATGGCGCCGATAGCCTTTGCCCATATTATTGTCTGACTCTAGGCCTGAGTTTCGCCCATCAAGGGGCTGCTTCAGGGGCTGAATAGAATCAAATTGACTTGTTCATAAGTGTGCTCGATGGAATTCATCACAGACTTAAATATGAGTATACCCGATGGAATTCATCACAGACTCGCTCAGATCTCATCAATGGGTTTGCAGGTTTACCCTGTCCATTGGACTATGCAGGTGTGTATTCATCCAACAATCAACAAAATTTTTTATTTCGATTGTGGTTAAAGCAGCTTCAAATTTTGAAATACGTAGGATGATACGTAGGATGATACTTTTGCTAATTTTCTGTGGACACCATACGTATTTCAAAATTTGAAGCTGCTTTAACCACAATCGAAATAAAAAAAATTATCATGAGCTAGAGGGAAATCAGGGTTTAATCTCTTGTACCATCTTATCACTTAAAATCATTAATTGACTCGGTTCAAAAATACATATGAAACATTCTGATAACTATTTAAACATTTGCAAGAAAACTTTAAAAATGGAAGCTCCCAATCAAGGAACCTGCAGCCTCATTAACAAAATTTAGCCAAGCTTCCTCTGTGTAGCTTTACTTTAGGGAGCATCAGCAAACATCTGGAAACATCCTGATCTTCATCTGCAAAAACTGTTCTTCCCAATATTTGAAGGACAAATTAAGTTGCCAATTTCCTTCCTGGTCTAATACCAGTGAAAAAAACTAAAGGGCTCGATTTTCAAAAGCATTTATGAGCATAAAACTGGGTTTTACATGTTAGTGTAAAACTCCCATTAGTGCATGATAATGTAAAAATGAGTGCTCACTAATCCGAAATTCGGGGTCCCCCTGAATTTAAAAGGCCAAATCCACGGGAAATATGAAATTTCCTGCGGCGGGCCAAAAACGAAGCCTGGACCGAAAGGTTCAGGCTTTGCACATCTCTAACATTTACGCACATAACTCCTTTGAGAAAGTAAGACTTTTCAAAGGAGGTAATGTTTATCTCCTTTCCAAAGTCACTTGAACTGTAACCTTGTCATCAGATGTTTCCCAAAATGCTGTCAAACTGAGACTATTGTTAGATATTGGAGATAACATGACCTAAGTTTCCTCATTCCCCTTCTTTTTATATAATAGAAGGTAATATATTTCTAAAACTGGTGGCATAGATTGTACAGGAACTCAATGAATGAGGTCAGATGCATCTTAACAGCAAAAAGAACTGTGATGACTCAAAACCCTGTAAATTCTTTGTTACTGTATATCGGAAAACTCAGGTACCCTCCACCATAATGAAGATACTGAATATTGTATAGATTTGGAAAAAATGCTGAGTAGAATGTTAACCATAATAATAAAAAATTAGAGTACAGATTCATGGAGATCCTCAGAGATATGGTAAAATGATTATAAACACTTAAAATACTGCTTTTTTTTATTCTTAGTGAGCAGACTGGGCTACTAAATGTCAATACTCCATTGTAGTCTCCATGCTCCATGGAGGTCTTTATTAGAAATTGTACAAAATAAATTGTACCAATACCTGTTAATCACTCAGTCTACATCTGTGGTATCATGGTTATACATGTTCTCATCCCCAGAAAAAAATAATTATGTTCTTAAAGCAGATCCTACAAATTATTTAACTACTTTACAAAAGCAACATAGCACCAATTTCTGTCAATAGAGAATTTTCAAATGAATTCTCCTTAGCAAGGGCCATAAAATAGTGATTCTTACTTGTCATTGCTATTTACCTCAGCCCTGGGACCCTTTCGTATTACTAGTATCTCAATTAGCACAAATATCATTAAAGTAACTAGGGGGTTGATGCAAAAAACTTACACTGAAAGCGGGCGCTGTGTATTCAGCACAATGCAATATTTAATTTAGGGCTCACACTGTCGAGGAGGTGCTAGGGATGATTGCATGCCCCTAGC
Source organism: Rhinatrema bivittatum (assembly GCF_901001135.1). Lineage (NCBI taxonomy): Eukaryota > Metazoa > Chordata > Amphibia > Gymnophiona > Rhinatrematidae > Rhinatrema > Rhinatrema bivittatum. The sequence goes on along the minus strand of NC_042615.1, from coordinate 577,895,369 downwards.
ACCTCCTTGACAGCTCAAGCCGGAGAGAGGTCCGCTGTTGGTGGCTGTCCATTGGTTAAGAAAATGGACGCAGAATTTATCAGCATCCCTTTTTCCTAACCAGCGCACATGCAAGGGTTAGGAAAATGGACGCTAATAAATTCACCGTCCATTCTCCCAACCTAACTACTGGCACCAGAAGGAGTGTATAAAATCAATATTAAAGTGTCAGGCACTTAATATTAATTTGTTCACTCCTTCACTTAGGGCCAGATTTTAAAAACTACGCACTGGCGTAGATTTGTGCACGCAACCCGCGCATGTTATAAAATCCAGGGTCGGCACACGCAAGGGGGTGCACAATTGTGCAACTTGTACAAGCCGAGCCGCGTAGCCTTCCTCCATTCCCTCCGAGGCCTCTCGAAATCGGAGCGGCCTCAGAGGGAACTTTCCTTCCGCGCCCCCCACCCTTCCCCTCCCTTCCCCTATCTAACCCGCCCCCCAGCCCTACCTAAACCCCCCTTACTTTAAATTTTTAAATTGCGCCTATGTCCAGGCAGGCGTAGGTTGAGCGTGCCGGCGCCGGCCAGCCCGCGATCCTGGGCACAGCGGCAAATGGCCACAGTGCCTGGAGGCTCCGGCCCTGCCCCTGCCCAGCCCCTCCCCTGCCCACCACGCCCACTCCCTGAACACTCCCCACTCCCTATGCAAAATAGGCTTGGTGTGTGCAGGAGGCTTTTAAAAGAGTACGCGCATATACTACTGTTGATACAGTCAATCTTGCATATGTGATTTTATAAGTTGGCAAACAGGCACGATTATTATTGAGTCCAAGCTGTTTAGTGCCGTGTCTCACAACGTGTGTAAGATAACAACTTCCTTGTATTCATACCGTCATTGTGACCATCGGCAGGAGACTGTAGCACGTATTGAAAAATTTTCTTCACTGAAAGGGGATTGGTCCTTTCACTGACAAATGTCAGTGAAAAGGACCAATGGGCAATAAGTGAAGGAGCGAATGCATTAATATTAAGTGCCTGACACTTTAATATTGATTTATATACTCCTTCTGGTGCCAGTAGTCAGATTCGGAGAATGGACGCTGAATTAACCAGCGTCCATTTTCCAAACCCCTGCCAGCACTTTTTTAAAACTTTTTTTAGCGCTCAGCAATTAATGCCTGCTCCAGGCAGGCGTTAATTTCTGATCACTAAATTGTGCATAGGGAGTGAATAGCTAATGATGATGAGCACTATTAGTTTCATTCTGCGTTGGATGTGTGTTGAAGAAGCGTTAATCCCCTTATTCCATCGGCCCCTATGACAGTAACTTTCAAATCGGTGTGCAGGTGGACATGTGCGCACATTATTGTCCTGCACCCAGGGACATGGCTATTTTATAACATATACATGTTTTTGCGTGCATGTTTTAAGATAGCCTTCATGTGCATCAAGTGCATGCAAAAGCCGCTTCTTCCGCGTAAGTTGAAAAATTTTAAAAGGGATGCGTGCTGATGCATTTTCCAGTTTTACCAGTTAATTTCCAGTTCCCACAGTTAAAAAATAGGTCCTCCATTCCCCTGGTTTGATAGTTTGTACACCCCCCAATTACCCCAAATCCTTTAAACCCTTCCAAAATGGCTTCTTAATTTTTTATTTTTTTTTTGGTCTTACATGCTATCTATAGCAGAAGTAAAGTTAAGTGGCAGGGTTCCTTGGAATGCACTGGATTGCGAAAATATTTATACACAAATTTCTGGTTAAAGTCATGAAACTCTCAATTGCTGCCCATGTCTCACCCACTTTTGAGAAGTTCTGAGATGTGCACGTAGTGGCATTTACGCATGTTACTGGGTCTCTTTTAAAATCCACTCAGTCCATGTAATCTCAACATATTTGCACATCCACTAATTAATGTATAAGTTAGCTTTTAAACTTCACTTTTATATTTGCAGTTATCTGTAATAAATATTTACACATTTCTCTGTGATAAATTTTCTATTGAAGCTAATGAATTTAAGGCCAATAGCACAAGTTGGCCACTAAACTTGGAAGTTTTCCAGATATCAGACACTTGAAAGTTAGAAATCTCCCAAAGGGTCTGGTTGCTATGGAAATACAGGAAATACAGCTAACTGCAAACTTCTTTTGCAAGGTTGGAGAAGCAACTTAATATTAATTGGAAAAGAACCTCAGTTTAGCAAAAGAAAAAAGATCAATAGATATAGGGTTGAGGGCTGTTGAGAAATAGGTGACACCAAAGGGAGAGCATGGATACCATAGGTTTCTTGGTGACCAGGAACATGGCTGATGGCCATGACATTTTTTATCCATATGGGGGGTGAAAGAGGATCATTGTCACAGCCGTTTGCTGGTTGCTGTTGTGATCTGCTGGGACCATCCTCCTATTTTCAGCTCAAGTAGAGTAGACTGCACCACTAATGAATAGATAAAGGTGACATGTGAACATGTGTGTGTGTGTGTGGGGGGGGGGGGGAGGCGTGAGGAAAAGAGGACAGGAGTAAAAAGAGGGTCAGAGTTATACTTCATCATGTTGCCTCCTTCTCTGCACAAAAACAGCAATTTTGTAATGTTTTTCCTTGTTCTTCATTGCTGGAAGTGGCAGTGGACAGTAGTGGACTCTGTGGCATCAGATAAGCTGGGACTGTCTCATAGAATGTTGGCCCTTCTCATGGGGAAGATTCTAGAGATCAGCAGGAACTCTCAGATCTTTCCACAGGACATGGAAGTTAGTAGTGAAATTTCCCGCTGGCAAGGTGGGAAATGAGAGGAGATTTGGAATGTGATAATGGGACTGAGACAATACTATGAATCAAAATCGAATTAAATTGCAGGAATGTTAAGAGATTATAAATTGAGACAAAACAACTAGGAAACAGGGGACTGTGCAGAATGATATTGCTAAAGGCTATATTTTCCAACATTCTAAGGGGCCAATGCAATACAGAACGCTGAGCCAGCTCACTGTATATCCCGCAGTTGGATGCGGGTTGTAGAGGGGCTAACTAATCCCCTTTTACAATAAGGGGATTAGCGCCTCTACAACGTACGTCCAACGTGGAGTGAAACTAATAGCACTCATCACATGCGCGCGCAGGCTGCCCAAAATCGGCAGCCTTGCGCGCGCCGATCCAGGATTTTATAAGATACGCGCGGCTATGCGCGTATCTTATAAAATCCTGCGTACTTTTGTTTGCGCCTGCTGCGCGAACAAAAGTACGCGATCGTGCTTTTTAAAAAAATCTACCCCAGTGTGCGCAAGGGGGTGCACACTTGTGCACCTTGCGTGCACTGAGCCCTAGTGGAGCCCCAATGGCTTTCCCTGTTCCTTTCCTTCTGCCCCCCACCTTCCTCTCCCTTCCCCTATCTAACCCATCCCCCAGCCCTACCTAAATCCACCCCCTACCTTTATTTTTTAATTTACGCCTGCCTGGAGGCAGGCGTAGGTTGCGCATGCCGGGCAAGTGGCGGCGCGCAATCCCCCATCTCGGCCACTGTGCCGGAGGCCTCGGTCCCGCCCCTGCCCCGCCCCAGACCGCCCCACCCCACTCACTCCCCGCCCCTTTTTTCAAGCCCTGGGACATACGCGCATCCCGGGGCTTGCGCGCATCGCTGGGCCTATGCAAAATAGGCTCAGTGCATGCAGGAGTGGGTTTAAAAGGGTTACACGCGTATATTACGCCCGTAACCCTTTTAAAATCTGCTCCTTTGTGTATGTCTACCTCACAATATATGTGCATATGTAGGCTTATGAATGAATATTTGCAATGCATTGAAGGAACATATATCAATGAATTGAATATGCATACGTTTCCTACCTCTCTTAAAAATATATGTGCACACATTTTACGCATAAAAATAAAGTAGAATTTAGTCGCTTATATCGAGATTATTTTAATCATGTATGCATCAAGGAAATTACCAGTTTTACCAATTAATCAGTTTGCCTAGTTCTACTCCAGGTCTTGGAGACCCTCCTTGTACTTCCGCCTGAACTCCTTCCAATCTACCCAGACCTCCACCCTTCCATTAGTACACAATGAACATATTTAATATAACTTATTCCAGATAATTATCAGGTGTAAAGTTACATAAATAAGGACCAGATTTACTAAGGTTTTTCTCTCATTCTTTATCTATGGGAAAAATGCTTAGTAAATGAAGCCCTAAGTTGGCAAATTTATGTAAGTGTCTTTTATAATAGCATCTTATACACATAAATTTTGACCCTGCCTCAGATCACCCCCAAACCTTCCCTTTTTAATGCATGTATATTTGCATTCAAAAGTGAAAATCTGTGCATATTTTTTATTTCTATAAAATAAAGAATACATGAGTAGAGGCTCCTTAGATTCATACATCTAGCAAAGAACCTTTTACAGAGGACAGGCCAGGCTTGTTTGGACAAGTCTTCTTTATTTCCTTTTTTTGTCCTCTTTACTTTTGAGGGGCTTCATGAGCCTTTTCCTCTGTGGGGCTTTTGGGTTGGGGTGGCATCTGTTTCGGGAGCCTACCCTCATTTGCCCTTCTAGTCAGTGACTGCTGCATGAAGTAGAGTCCTAGGAAGTTGGGAAGGACATGGGTAGAGGCTCTGGAAATCTTTCAATTATTTGCGTCAATGCATTCATCATATTATTATAATGCCCCCTTTACAGCTTACCTACTGGGGCATTCCTGGGTCTGGAATCAACCTATCGGGAGCCCCCCAGGGCAGACTCTGTAGGTCCTCATATTCTGGATGCCTGGTACCTCCACCTGGCAAAGAAGCTGTTAGTGGGTGGGATTTCCCTTCCTTTACCACAGAAAAACAAATTAGACTGTGAACATGGCTGGCAGTATGTACAACTATTTACAGGTTTATTAGACTATATAAGTACATACATTTCTACATGACTATGTACATTGCTAATAGGGTGTAAAACAGCACAATGATCTACTCATGGTTAATAGTCTCAGGCCATGCATCTATATTAGATATGTGCATTCGATTATCATGAATTAGGCAATTTGAATTGTAGGGTTTCAGTTCGGATGCTTCGTGGGAAAACTCGCCAAAAATGAAGCTGGAACCTGACCCAAACCCGGAAAAATGAATAAAAATGGCACCAGTAGTCCCTGTGACATAGTAAGGGCAAAGGCTATTGGCGCCATTTTGAATACTGGCAGCCGATGGTCCAAGTGCAGGAGATTGCTCCAGGACTGCCGCTGGACCACCAGGGACTTTTGGCAAGTCTTGGGGGGGGGAGGGGTCAGGAGTCCATTGGTTGGCCCCTGTCACATGGTAGGAGCACAAGATGCTGCCGGCCGTCCATTGCTCCTACCATGTGACAGGGGCTGACCAATGGCACCGGTAGCCCCTGTGACATCGTAAGGGCAAAGGGTCATCGGCACCATTTTGATTTATAGCAGGCCCGACAGCCCAACGGCACGGAGGGAGAGATCTCTTGCGGGACCCTGCTGGACCACCTGGGCTTTTAGTAAGTCTTGGGGAGGGATCAGGATGATGGTGGTGGTGGTTGTGGTGGTGGTGGGGAATTATAAGAAAGTAAAATTGAAGGGTTGGGGTGGTTTTTTCCTGATTCGGGTGCGGGGGGGGTTATTCGTTTTTCCGGGTTTTGTCGGGTTCCAGCTTCATTTTTGGTGAAAAATGATCCATGGGAAAACGAGTTTTCCCATAAAGCGCCTGAACTGAAACCCGACCCAAGCCAGAACAATGAAGCTCATCTCTAATCTATATACATTTCTACAAGATAGCAAGAACACGTATTATTTGGCAATTTGGGTTGTTGGCTCTCAAAGTATACCACAATATAGAACAGAAGGGACCTTTTGTGTTCCAACGTAATCAGGTATTACTATTATCCTTCCCTTCTTTTATCCCAAGCCTTACCCATTTGAAAAGATGTAACTGGGCTGGTAGGCATTGTTGGCCTAGGGGTATGTTGTATCTAAATCACTGCCCTATGTTCAGTGTTTAAAGGTCTGTGCCAATGCTGGGGTCCACACACTTTTGGAGACCTGATTCAATCTCCTGGTATGTCACTGGGGTACACACCCTCCTGGGGGACCTGACTCTACCTCCTGGAACACTACTTAGTCCACACCCTCCTGGGGGATCACTTGATCTACCACTGAGGTCCACACCTTCTAGGATGACCACTTGATCTGCCCCTGGGGTCCACCCCTGCTTGGGGGACCACTCGATTTGCTGCTTGGGTGCATGCCCTCCTGGGGGACACTCTGGGGTCCATGCCCTCCTGTGGGATCATTTAATCTGCCACTGGGGTCCATGCCATTTTGGGGGATTGCTCAATCTGCCACTGGTGGTCCCCTTGCTCAAGGGGAACCCAGATTCACATCCCAGTCTGCTGCTGGGATTCTCAATCTCTTGGGAGACAGTTCAACCTCCAGATCTGCTGCTGCCTTAGGTTCCTCTTCCTTGGTGGGAGGGATTTTGCTGGTTTGGGTTTATAGCTCCACTAGGCACATGGCTTGTTTAGCAGTCAGTGATTCAGGCCCTTCGCAGTTCAGCTTTTAGTGATTTTAGCTCCGCTAAGCTTATGGCCAGTCATTCACTGTTACACAGCCTGGATAGGTTATCTTCTCTCAGCCAAAGGCAAAGATCCAGGAAGGACCATGGAAATAGATTATGTGCACACCCTTTTATCTTGCCTGGCATTTTTTTTTCTGTTGTCTAAAAACTGAGTACTCAAGGGTCTGACTTCTCCTATTAGTCAGGGCAGGAATATGTTTGCTTCCTAGGACTATTTTTCAGGACATTTTTCTTACAAATCCATCTCTCATTCAGAATTCTCCATTGTAGGACATTTCCAGTCATAGTTCTGTATGGTTTAAAGTGATATTGCACTGCCAAGTTCCCAACAATACTCCAGGGGGCTGTGACAAACAAATTCCCCTACCTGAGCCTCTGACTTATCCAATCAATAGTCATTTAAGTACCTTCACAGTAAGGGGTCTGGCAACCTTTTCAATCTCATTCTGTCTTTCCTGGGCTGGCGGCTTATGTTTCATAGCTGCATTGTCCTCTTTATTCTCTGCTGCAGTTCACTTAAATGGTAGTTGCTCTTTACCCCTGTCCCCTTGGGAGGGGATGTTTCATTATTAATTGATGAGACAATGGTGTTAGGCCATGTGTAAGGGCTGCTTTCTGATCCTGCAGGGTCTGGGTGTAGCTGATCTGAGCTCTCCTCAAGCATACCAGCTCTGCCATGTATGTGGTGGAGGTGGAGCCCATGCCTCATTTGCATGCAGTCCAGCATCTCCTTGTGTGCTTTATTGCTGCAGGTGCTGCTGGTGCACTGGTTGGCGGTGTTTGAGCCACTATCTGGGCCTCCAGAGTCGGCATTGCACGACTCAATAAATTATCGTAAGTTGAACAATGTACCTATGTGATGCAATATATCAGAAAGTAACTTAACCATGTCCTTTTTTTTTAATGTGGACACTATTGTTCCATATCTCTGCTTTATTTATAGCATTTTGATGAATATAGGTCTATGTTAGTTGCCTTGACCATGTCCTCCAGCAACAGATCCCATAGTTTGATTGTGTGCTGAATGAAAAATTCTTCCTATGATTTGTTTTAAATGTTACGGTTGCTAATTTCATGGAGTGTCTTCTGCTCCAATTTTATTTGAAAGAGTAAATAACCATTCCCTGTTTATCAATTCCACCCAATTCATGACTTTATAAAATTTCTACCATGAGCCCTCTCAGTCATCTCTTTTCCATGCTAAAGCATCCTAATCTGTTTAGCCTATCTCTATGAGCTTTTCCACCTCCTTTTTCATTTTTATCACCTATCTCTGTACCTTTTCCATATCTGTTATGTCTTTCTGAGATGCAACAAGCAGAACAGCATGCAATGCTCACGGTGCAGTAAACCATTGATCTTTACAAGGGCATTATGATATTCTCAGTTATGTTCTCTATTTCTTTCCAAATAATTCCTAACATTCTATTTGTCTTTCTGACCACCGACAAACTGAGCCAAAGGTATTGTCCATTATTTTATTAAATTTTAATTTGTATTTAATTTTTTTATATTTCTCTTTTGTGCATTTCAAAGTGGATAACATTCAGGTACTTTAAGTATTTCCCTAACCCCAGAGGGCTTACAATCCAAGGCCTAGAATTATCAAACATAGCAGAAATAGCACCTGCAATAAAAAAAGAAGAGGCATGCCTAGGCTAATTTTCTGTCTACTGCATCACATAGGCAAGTTAACACAAAGTGCATTATGTTATTGAATCACTCATTATGTTATCAAGTCATGCATTGCATCAGTGTGTTCCACGTTGCATTAGCACGTGCCATGTTGCGTCAGCACATAGCATTTCATTTTACATGGCTAGCAATAATTAGTGTGTGACAGCTTATTTTTGCAGTTTATATATCTCAGCTTCCTGCAGCTGCCTCTTTGAGAGTGTGTCATGCATGGGAGAGAGAGGAGAGGAGGTGAATTGTTGGATAATGTTTGGAGTAGCAGTTTAGCTAGTGATTTCTGAGTACTGTGTCCTTTGTTTTGTGTTTCTCATCCATTTCCCTGTTTCCCTGTTCCTTTGTCTTTTATCTTTTTCTTTGTGTGAAAGTTTTTGTTAGTTTGTCATGTATGTCTGTCAGTCTTTTTTGCGGAGGAGTGATGGTGTTAGAGAACTGGAGGAGTGAGGAGTAGAGGAGTGAGGAGGAGTGGTGGTGGTGGAGGAATAGAGGAGTGAGGAGGAGTGGAAGAATGGAGGAGTGGAGAAGTGTTGGTGAAGGAGTGGAGGAGTGAGAAGGATAGAGCATAAGAGGCAATGGCAGAGAGGAGAGGAGAGGCATGAAAAGAGGAGGAGGGAGGAAGAAAGAAAAAGGAAGAAGGAGGAGAAGATAATGTGGGTGGATGAAGGCAGGAGTGCAAGGAGGAGGAGGAGGAGGAGGAGGAGTAGGGACAAGGATAGGAGTAGAAATAGTCAGGAGGAAAGGAATAGGAGTAGATGGGAGGGGAAAGGGGAAAGGCAAGCGAGGACGGAGGAGTGAGGATGGCAGGCTAGGGATAGAGAGAGAGAGGGCAGAGAGGAAGGGAGTTAGCAGGGCATGGGTAGGAGGAGAGGAGGAAGGGAGGAAGGGAGGGGAGAGGGGAAGGGATTGGGAGGGAGAGTGAGGAAAGGGAGAACACCTCTTCATAAGTGGAAATGGAACTTCCTTCTGGCAGTCAGGCAGCAGTATGTCCTCATCTCAGGGCTATCAAGTTCAGCATGCAGGACAAAGAGATGGTGATTGCAGGGGTCCTGGAGCATTATGCCATGCTCTTTGTCAACTGAGTGGCCAAGACCTCAAAGGTAGCCAAGGGCCAGATATGGCACACCATAGCCCAGACGATCTTCAGGGGCAGTGGTGTCAACAGGTACTGGGACATCAAGTCACTGTTGAAGACAAAGGTGGCGAACTGAAATAAATACTTACACTGGCCCAAAGGAGGAGCCCTTGTCCCATCATCCTCATACCCATGAAGGAGCACCTCGTGCAACAGCTGGAACTGGATGTCTTCGAGGGTACAGCTGAGCGGCTGGACACCACATGAGTTGTAGCCAGCAAGTTCACCTCACCTCTAAATGGCCAGGCTATAACTGTTGTACACATCATTTGGCATAAGATTCTCAAAATTATTTAGATGTAAAGTGTGCCTCTGATGCCAAATACAAAATGGATACTTGCTGCCATTGGTACGTATGTTTTATTCCTTGTTTCTACAGTTCTTGCTCACGAAACTGCAGGTCCCAGCCAGCAAACCCCAGAAAGCAGCCAGAAAGCCCCAGGGACCAGTAGCACCCCAACCCTTTTGCAGAGGGCCTTCCTGATTGATGCCCAGATCTAGGTGAGTGAGGAAGAGGAGGAGGAGAAGCAGCAGCAACAGGCTCAGGAGGCTATGCAGATGCTTAAACCCCTGGGCACAGTCAACCCACTCACTATGTCCCTGAACATCTCTGGCATCATGGAGGAACCCAGCCTGGACTGGGAGTCAGTTGATGCAGCACAACCTCAAGCAAGCACAACCCAGCCCCAGCCTGAAGCACCAGACTCTCGGCAGGAGCAGCCCAGCAGCCCCCTCATGTCATCTTTGGAGGCCCACATTTCAACACTCCACATTACCAGCACCAGCAACAATTGCAGCACCAGAACCAGAACCAACAGCATCCCTTCTTCTAACAGAGGAGTATATGCACAAGCAGCTGGACCAGTTGAAAAGGAGGCATTGGGTACACCTCTTCCAGATATGGGCCAAGGTAGTACTCCTCAGGAGGGCTGTGAACAGGCAGAGCCAGGACCTGCAGGATCAGACTGCTGTACACACACAGGGTGTAACAATGCTGGCCACATTAATCAGCAGTATGACCAACGTGCTCACGCAAATCCTATAAAGAATGCCTGAGCATCCACCTGTGATTTCCCAAGGAACAGTGGACTCCTCACCCTGCAGCAGTCCCCAGCCTGCTAGATGCCCAAGGGGTAGGTCCCCAAAAGATATGCCCCCCCCCAAAGTGGCAAGCCATACTATGACAAGGGGCCATGAAGCAGCAAAGTTGGTGGCATTGAACGCCAAATAAGTAGAGTTGTACCAACAAGCCTGGGCCTGTCCTAACTACAGAGTTCCTGTGCCAGCTAGATGGAAGAAGCCTGCTGGTCCCAACTCACTACAGAGCTCCTGTGCCAGCTAGATGAAGAAGGCTGCTGGTTCCGTCCTCAATATAGAGTTCCTGTGCCAGCTAGCAGAAGGGATGGTCTACTGTCTGCCATTGTGGTCCTGAAGTCTAGCTCTAAAGCCCTCCTCTCTTCTCTGCCCATATTCCATCCACCTTGATGCAGCCTCCAGTCACAGTCCAGATGCTGCCTCTTCTCATCATGTCTCATACTCCTGCTCCTGATGCTTTTGTCTATCTCATCTCATCTCAGCTCATGCTGCTGCTGCTGCCTCCATGCTGTTGTGACTTCTCCTGGGGCTCCTGCCTCCATGCTGATGTGTCTTCTCCTGGGCCTCCTGCCTCCCTGCAGTTATGTCTTCTCCTGGGTCTCCTATGTCTTGTCCCAGTTCTCAGCCTCCATCCTGCACTCTTTGGTCCTGGCCCTGTTGCATTTTTGCTGAACTCTGCTGCCTTGGCCCTTAGGCTGTCCCCTTGAGTGCACTCTTTAAACATGGGCTGTCTGGGGCCTTCACTTGAACTCTGCTACCTTGGTCCTTTGGCTGTCCCTTTTAGTGCATTCTTTCAACATGGACTGTCTGAAGCCTTCATTTGAACTCTGCTTCCTTTACCCTTAGATATCCCCTTGAGTGCACTCTTTCAACATGGATTGCCTGGGGCCTTTTCCTTGCCACACATAGTAAAGCTGCTATCAGCTCCAACATTAGAGCTTTACTGTAGCTATTGGGGGTACCACTAATGCTTTCTATGTTCTTTCCTGTAATAATGATTGTGCCAAAAGGATAAGATGCTAAGCCTGTAAATATAATGATGCCATTTCAAACAATGTATGTACAGGTCTACACAGAATAAGCTGCTCAGTTCATTTACAATGCTATGTGCTATTTGCTATCTTGTCCTTGCAGAATGTGATTACCAAAGACATTGGCTTTATTTGAAACAGTTGACTTTAGTACCCAGATGTATTCCGCTTTGATGTACACTTTGAAGTTCCAAAAAGCAGAATCTAAAAATAAAAACAAATAAATACATAAAAAAGCATGTGTTTGCTAATAAAGTGGTCACTGGTTTGAAAAATATACTTTCTGGTTGGGTCATTTCCTTGTATGGTTTTTGTCTTAACAGTTCACTAGGTACAAGGTTTGCCTTCCACATCACCTGGCTTGATAGAAGGTATTTGCACATTCCAAATAGCCACTTATATAGCAGACAAGATTAAATGGGCTATGCCATGCAACTGAATGCTTAGTGAATGATCCTAATGGAGACAGCAAGAGCTAAACAAGAAGCTCCTTACTGGGGAGCTTCAGTTTTGGCTCCTGTTGCCTTCTTCACGCAGCATACTATTAGTTAATTCTTGGTTTCATAGGCCTGTATGTGAGATGGACACTAGCTAGCTAGTGTTCAGCTCCATACACTGTTCAGTACAATAGGTGTAGAAATGTTTGGCTATAGGTTTAGTAGCTATGTCTTCAATCTATGGTGGCTCAATGGGTTGTACAGCTATGTGCCGGTCATAGCCTCTTCCATAGTGATGACCCTTTTCTCTGGCTATGGCATGAATGTTCTCTATACATCACTCTTTTGTCAGAGGCCTACTTGAAAGGTTACTCATAGCCAAGGTGTGATTGATCTGGAGGGAGCTGAAATGTGCAGCTGCAGGTTTCCTAGCCCACAGAGTACATTGTATACATACAGAGCTTGTGTGGTATTAAGGGAAGTTACAGTCATCATCACACAAGTTATAGCCTTGGGCCCCCTTACTTGCGTCATGATTCCACCACAAAGGCTATCTGTACCCAATCCTTTTTAAGTTTCACACTAAACAAAATATGTTATCTACTTGCAGGCTGCAGGAACAAGGGGTCAGCTGCTGTGCAGGAACAGGTGTCAGCTGCTGAGTGACAACTAATGAGTGGCTTGGGGATCTGTATAATACGTATAAGATAAGGATGACCTTACAGTTATTATCCAGATCCTGAAGGCAAGCCACTAAAGGGATGGCAGCCAGTCTGTGGAAATCTGCCTGGTACCAAGAAGCAGCAGCAGCAGCCCTCTAGGCCTTCTGTTCTTGGACTGTGGGCATTTTCTACGTGATACTACTTCCTCATCCTCTTCCTTAGTTCTCACACAGCAGATGACACCCTGTTCAAACAGTCAGCAAGTAAACAGTGGTAGCAAGTGGAAAGGTTGGTTAGAGGACAAGTGAAACGCCAAAAGTGTTAAGCTAAACCTGTCCCCTAGATTGTACAGCAGATATGTACAACATCTCTGTGCATGGACAGTAAACTTATTGACCTACATATAGCAGAATGCAGGTAACCCTACCTTGCCAGCTTATACAGATGACACTGCTGGAGTACTTTTCTTTCTTTATATTTCCTCTATTTTACTTTGTTTTATTACATCTGGTTCTGATTGGGAAGAAGAGGAAAGAGAAACCATTTACTTCATCTCCTGGTTTAGCTTCAGTATGAGGTCCAATGGATCAGCATATTCAGCATCAGTCAGGAGAAGCCCATGGTGACTGAATGCAGAGAAATCTTCTTGCTCCAGGGCCCCTCCAAGTCCAAGTGCTAGTCTACCACCTCTTCAGCATACGAGACATCTATGTAGCAGATTTCTGCTGGTTCAAGTGATTACTGCTGCTGTAAGAGTTACTTCTAAAATTCCTGTGGAGGCTGTTGGGATGAGTGAGTAGAGGTCAACAGATGTTACTGTTGCTTGTGATTGATTGGAGTTTGTGCATTTGAGGAAATGGATGAAGAAGGATGAAACCTCAAGTAGAAGTTATGTGGAGAAGGGGGAGGGGGAAATAGCTTTCATACAAATGGAGAATCAACTTGGTGAAGGTCCTGAGCCAGTTTGGGACCTTGTAGAACTTGGGAATATTTTACTTATTGATGTATGGAGGGTGGTCACAAGACTGGAAAAAAAGATTTTAATGCTTTTTGTCTCTCAGCTTTGTAATTTCACTGGAGGGGCAATGTCTTAGTTGGGAGAACATGAGAAATTCCTAACTGAAGTTGAAGATATAGTGTCCACTTTAGGATCCCAATTGAACCCTTTGCAAGCTACTGGAATGGTTAATATAAAAAGCAACTTAGTATTTCATAATCAATTGGGAAAAATACCTTAATTGTGAAGAATTAACATTTTTTAAATTTTCCTATGACAAGACTGTTGTCAGCCCAGAAACTGTTTAATAAATATCTACTGGAGATTTTGAATGTTTCAAAGATTAGGAAAATTGTCTTGTTTAACATTTACTATATTCCTAAGTTTAGGAAGGATTTCAATGAGATGTAAGGTGGACTGGATACTTTGATACCGAAAGCACTGAGCTGTCTGCTTTTTTTGTTCATCTATTAACAAGGGCTACTTTATTAGTCTCTTTTTGTGCTGAAAAAGACAAGGACTTGGACCTCCAGAAATATTTCAGAAATAAGGATTTCTTTTTTTTTTGAGACAGTTGGCAAACCTAGGTGCAAGAGGATAAAGCATCACTTGGAGGGCAGGTCATAGCTACAGGATCACTTCCTAGAATATCAATATGATTGTCTCCTGCTGGATTAACTTATTCCTCCAAAGCAGCACAAGGGCTCCTAGACTGGAGTTGAGACCATTTTACTCTGTCCCTGAAGGTTTCCTCTATATACCTCTCTGTCTGACTCAGGTCCTTCAGGTCTGCCTCCAGAGATTGTACTAGTTCTCTGAGAGCCAGGAGCTCTTTGCACTGGGTGCACACATGCAACATCTCACCAACAGGTAGGTAATCATACATGTGACATTTAGTGAAAAAGACTGGATAGTCCCCATCTCACTCTTGGGCTTCTGTCTGCATCTTAATTTTTTGAGTTGATAAAGGCTTAAAGGTGATTAAAAAGTAGATATTGGACAGTGGGAATTAAACTAGTAAATAGTTGGCCAGGAACTCTCATATTCTCAGATCAAGTAAGTGACCTTTGCAAATCATAATTCAAAGACTGACAAGGAAATGCTATCTTTTACTAGTTCAGAGAATCAAGGTTTATTTTCCGACAATGAACATAAGAACATAAGAAATTGCCATGCTGGGTCAGACCAAGGGTCCATCAAGCCCAGCATCCTGTTTCCAACAGATGCCAAACCAGGCCACAAGAACCTAGCAAGTACCCATGCTACTGATGCCAGTAATAGCAGAGGCCATTCCCTAAGTCAACTTGATTAATAGCAGTTAATGGACTTCTCCTCCAAGAATGTATCCAAACCTTTTTTAAACCCAGCTACACTAACTGCACTAACCACATCCCCTGGCAACAAATTCCAGAGCTTAGTTGTGTGTTTAGTGAAAAAGAATTTTCTCTGATTAGTCTTTAATGTGCTACTTGCTAACTTCATGGAGTGCCCTCTAGTCCTTCTATTATATGAAAGTGTAAATAACCGATTCACATCTACTTGTTCAAGACCTCTCATTATTTTAAAGACCTTGTTATATTCTGGTAGGGTTGTGAACCCTGGATCGCCGGAGAGGTGATTCTGCCCACAGGGAGGAGCCCTGTGGGGACTCACAGCGATAGGCGTGAAATCAGCAGAGGACACAGCTGTAATGAGACTTTATAATGCTGGTAATAGAATAGAATTAGAACACATAGCGGGGATGTAAACACTGTCCAGGGTAGGGGAATAAACCCACGGAGGGTATAGTGGCCCACAGAGGGGCGTACGCCGGGAGGTCCCTCTGCAGAGTGGAATACCTTGCGTGTGCAGCTCCAGTTGTGACCCGCAGAGTGGGGTATGCCAAGAATTCTCTACTGTATGTGGTAGATGAATTGCAGGAGTCCAGAGGATCTGGGAGGTGAAGAAGTCCATACCCTGCAGCATAGAATGATGGTAGAGAGCTCACTGAGGCGAGCATGGTAGTGGCCCGAGGCACGGGGTATGCAGTGGAGATCCTTCAGTGAAGAGATGATGAAGTAAAGTAGCGTACTCACAAAGGCTGTTCCAGGCAAGGTCCCAAGAGCGAGTAGGTAGATTCTCCAGGCAGGAGGGCCCTCCGAGGAGCGGATAGCCAGGACATTGCAAGGCCCCCATGGAGCAGGTACCTAAAGTGTCCAAGGTCTGGAGATAGCCAGAACAAGTCCAGTAGTAGAGTGGAATTAGGCAACGAAGAGTTTCCTTGCTAACTCGTTGAAGGAAGCACAGGATGAAGTTTAAATAGCCCTGTGATTATGATGTCATCAAGAGGGTCGACCCAGGATTCCCACTCAGGGGCCCTTTAAATTCTCTCCCGATGGCACACACACATGCTATGGAGAGTCAGGGAGCGGAGCCCGAAAGTGGCAGCTGCGTTCCAGCCGCGAGTTGAGGCCTGCTGCCCATGAACAGGCAGGGAGAGAGGAGCAGCGTGCTGCGGGCGGTTCTCGCGGCCCACAGTAGAACAGAAGGTCAGCCGGAGAGCAGGTGAGCACTGTCAGTTGCGGTGCCTGCGGCTGACTGGCGTAACAGTACCCCTCCTTCAAGGATCCCCCCCAGGGGTTTAGAGCAACCCAAATACCAATCTTCCTCCCTTCCCCCCTCACAGGTTTCTTGCTTCATATATATTTTAAAACATTTTTATTATGAGTTTTTGCCTCTATGGCCAACTTCATTTCAAATTATCTCTTCGCCTGTCTTATCAATGTTTTACACTTAACTTTCCTATTTTCTTCGGATGGATCCTTTGTTTTGCCTGTCAGTCGTAGATGGCTACGACCGCATTTAATTACTTCCTGCACCGCTCTCCTGCCCTCCCTGGGCCTGCTCACAGCTCAGGCTAGTTTCCACTGCCGCCTTCCCCGGGACTCCTCGTGGCGGCCTGGATACCTCCGCCACCCACGTTGTCTTCGGGCCTTCCTAGGTGCGTGCGTGTGCCACCGGGCCTTTCTTTGAAGCCTCTTCGGCGGGAAGCTCAGGGGCGTCCCTGTTTGATGATGTCAGCGGACCTGTGTATTTAAGATCCACCTTTTCCCTCAGCTAGCCAACTTGGCAACAAGTTCCATACGTCTCTACAACTCCTGCTCTCATGTTCCTGTGGCTACGCTATCGGGCTCGTGGACTTGGACTCTGTCTGGTACCCGCTCCTCGGGGGCCAGTGTGTGCACCTATGGGGTCTTGCTCTCCTGGCCTACCCCGCTCTTCAGGCTGACTCTGTGCCTCCTGAGTCCTATCCTGCAAGGTCCCCCGCTCCTCGGGGGTATCTCTAGAACACTTCAACAATCCGTGAGTTCTACAACAGGGCTTCCACGCTCCTCGGGGTTGTGCCTGTGTCTTGTACAAGACTGTCTGTGCCTCTCCGCTCCTCAGGGCTGTGCCTACGTGTTACTCAGGAGACTGCCAGAGCTTCCCCACTCCTCGGGGTAGCATTCCCATGTTTCACTATGACTGTCAATGCCTCTCCGCTCCTCAGGGACACATCTACGTGCTGAGACTGCCTGCACTCCTCCATTCCTTGGCGCTGTGCATACATCACCAGTAGAGGCCTGGCTCAGGCTTACGTAATTTCATCGACATCCTCTATGCTGCGCAGCTCCGCCACTCGGGGTTGCCTCTCCGGAGTTCCTCCTGCATGGCCAGTCTCGCGCCTCCCGCTCTGTGGCCTGTCTGGCACCTTCTCCTTCGGGGTCTCTTCCCAGGTATTGTCTCCAGCCTGCCTCCCTACTGGGGTGCTCTCCTGGTTCCTTGGGACCTCTCCACAGCTTCACCCAGAGCTCCCTGCTGTGCCTGATCTCGCCTCCCAACGGTGCGGACCTGTGGGGCTCCTCCCCACAGGTGGAAACAACTTGCATGTTGGGCCAAGGGCCCACATACCCACAAATCATAACATCCTTCTTCCAATATTTGAAGGATTTTTTTTGGCTAAAATAGCTTCTTTCACCTCAATTTTTAACCACGCCAGTAATCGTTTTGCCTTCCTTCCATCTTTCTTAATGCATGGAATACATCTGGACTGCACATCTAGGTTTGTATTTTTAAACAATATCCATGACTGTTGAACACTTTTAACCTTTGCAGCTGCATCTTTCAGTTGTTTTCTATTTTCTTCATTTTATCAAAGTTTCCCATTTGAAAGTTTAGTGTTAGAGCTGTAGATTTATTTGTTGTCCCCCTTTCAGTTATTAGTTTAAATTTAATCATGTTATCATCACTATTGCCAAGTGACCCCACCACCATTAATTCTTTCACCAAACCCCGCATTCTACTAAGAATTAAATCTAAAATTACTCCCTCTCTCTTTGGTTCTTGAAACAATTGTTCTATGAAGTAGTCGATTATTATTATATCCAGGAACTTTATGTCTCTAGCATGTCCTGATGTTACTTTTACCCAGTCAATATTGGGGTAATTGAATCTCCCATTATTACCTCACTGCCAAATTGGTTAGTTTCTCTGATTTCTCTTAGCATTTCATCATCTGTCTGTCCATTTTGGCCAGGTGGACAGTAGCATACTCCCATCACTATTATCTTACTCAATACACATGGGATTTCTACCCATATAGAGACAGGAACCCAGCCTTCAAACATTTAGAAAAAGACTTAAAACCTGGTTATTTATGAAAGCCTTTCCAGACACTAACTGAACCTTAATTCACCTTAATTAACTCAGACCACCCAACAGAGTAATCAACATTTTTGCCAATTCCTTAATTTACAATCTCTTTTAAATTGGCAGATTTTTATTTTTCACTGTTAAATTACTATCGCCTATTTCACCGTTCCAAGTTGTATTATGTCCCTGTTTTAATGTAACTGCTATTTTTTCTTTTAGCACCTGTTAATGTTCTTATTAATTTTCCTTTTGTCACACCTTGTTAATTGTAAACCGGCATGATGCGATTCCCATCGCGAATGCCGGTATAGAAAAATCTCAAATAAATAAATAAATAAATAATATAGTCAAAAGAGTCAAAAGTTACCAAAAAAATAAAATCATCAAGTAAAGAGGGAACTTGATAAATACATAACCAAAACAAAAAAAACCTAAATGAAGGTGTCAGCAAGCCAAACGTCGTGTATGCAAAGCAGAACCAACCGGTTTTCTCAATCATTCACCTTCATTAAAAACATGATGTTCAAAAAAAGGCAAACAATTTTTTTTTTAAATTCTATAATTGTTCTTCTTCTTAATCTTTATTTTTTATTTTTTTTATAATAAATTTCTAGCACCAAGGTCCATAAAAAATCTAGTGACAACAGTCATTGACAGGATGAATATCAAAACCAGCCCAACACGGCCGATGTTTCACAAATACTATGCTTCATCAGGGGCACAATAAACCTCTTAGTACAAAAAGACTGTTGCCATTTTGACGCGGACTTGGCATCTCAACCATCATCGACTTTCATCACTTCAAATCACTTTAAATGTTCACTGATGGTAACTGTGTTGTTCATTCATATGACTGTGCATGTAAAACTGCCCCCCAAAACCCACCACACCCCAAAAACTCACCCCGAGTTACTAGTGCCCCCTCTTACAGTGGTATAAATAGTTATCTCTCTCACTCTCACCAGCAGCCCAAAATACCACTTTCAATTAAAGCCTGTCCAGTCAATAATGCAGCTTACAATCTGAAAATAACACAGGTATGATAAATTTAACACACATTGCAGTAAAATACCTATGCGGTATCAGGAAAATTAGCCTAACCATGCCTCCCCCCCCCTTTTTTTTTTATCATAGGCACTATTTCTGCTATATTTATAGCAAAATGATGAATCTAGGTCAAATTTATCAGCCAGTAATAGTATATGCTTAAGAAAATCAAACAATTATAATGCTAGCAAAGAATCCTAACATTAGCAAACAAATACTAATCTTAAAACTAGGGAACAATATAAGCAGACAGAAACAGTTAACCCTCCAATCATTTTTTTTTTTAATTTCGTGTCAAGTCTAAACATCACCAGCAGATGAAGGTTCTACTATCAGCACACCCTCATTCATTGAGAAATCTAGAATGCTGATTGATACCACATCATTTTAACACAATACAGGTCTGTACTCTAAGTTCACCTATAAAACTAACGTTTTTGCAACATTAAACAGAAAAAAACTGAATACTTGACTTTTTTGCAATTCTTCCACTTTGTTTCTAGAACACAAAGGTCTTGATTTTCAAAAGCATTTACATGCTTAAAATGGATTTTATTTGTGAAAATGCACTTTGCCCATGTAAGTGGGCTTTTGAGTATTGCTACAACATACCATTGAATTGTTAATAGGTTTTACCTGGGTTAAGTGCACTTAGCATATGTAAATGGCTTTTGAATATTGCTACAATAGTATGTTACATTTACGTGTATAACACCTTTGAAAATTCACCTGAAAATGTTCAAAATTCAAAAGATTTGCCCAGCTAAAACTTGGCTTTAGCTGGATAAATCTTATTCTTTCAAAATTCCCCCTCCTTATCTGGCTAAATCTGTAAGGGTAAAATCACTGCCCACACAAATTTAGCTGAGTAAGAAAGAAGCTAGGTCAGAGTGTTCCCAGGGTGATATTTTTAATGTTGAACTATTTTTTATTATTTCAGCAATATAAAGAACAGAATAGGAAATACAATAAGGGTAATTATATACAATTAGCTTGGATAAACAACCAACTGGTACATCACCAAATTAATGAACACAATAATAGATAATTAATAGGACAATATATTGGCATGGGAGATGAAAATAAGAGAGAGAGGAAAAAAGACATAAATGGCAGTAAGATAGCATTGTATTAACTTAAGCTCCATATATAAGAAACATCAAAGGCTTTGTCAGTTTTATCATCAGCTGCAATCTCAAATTTATGAGTCAAAAATACAGTATTCCACCAGAAGGTAACATTCAACAAAGAGCAATCTTCCCAACACCTTAATAGACATTGACAGGCAAGAGGTAAAATAATATTCAATAATGTGCAACCTGTAGTTGAAATATAATAGGAAAGAATGTTAGCCTTCAATATAACAATATAATAGGGAGCGGTATCTGTAACAAAAATATTGTTGAAATAATATCCCAAACCTGCATAATACTACAAAAGTCAAAATGTGATCTAGTGTGCCAGTGTCAGAATTATCAATAGGTGGAAATAGATGCATCCAATTTATGAAATTTTACTGGAGTCCAAAGGATTCTTTCAGCAACATAATAATTAGATTGGGTTAGAGAAGTTGAAAGAGAACAATTAAACATTTTTCCACAATATTATTCCCATTGTATATCTGTTAAAGATACATCCAACTCAAGTTCCCATATCCTCTCCACCCCCTTAGCTATTTGATTAGTGGCACTCTTCAATTCTTTATAAAATCCTGCAGCTATATGCCTATTTGCTAGTATGTGTAAACAGATGCCTATAACTGTAGGTTCAGAGCAAAGAGAAGACATATCAATTCCCAAGGATGATACACAGTGCTGTAATTTTAGCCATTGAAAATAGCAGGAGAGTGGAGGATTATATCTGTCTAAAAGCTCTTGAAAAGAAATAAAGGAGCTATTATGCAAAACATCTCCAAGAAGACAAATATTATGAGACATCCATTCTATCTTATGGTCTTCCTATTTTAAAAATGTTACCCCATAATGGACAACACAATGAAGTATCCCATTTAACCTTCATGTGCTTCCCTAATAAGGCAAAAGTTTGACAGGTGGAACCAAAAATAAATTTAAAACAGATACCAAATGGGAGTGGAATTGCTGGTAAAGAAAATAAAGAAAAAGGTACTGCTAAGGAATGTTCAAGCTTAAGCCAAGCAGGCACTAAACCAGACAATTTCTGTTCAAGTCAATAATAGCCCCTGACTCAGAATGTGAAGGCATTAATTTATAAAAAGAAATCAGAGAAATTCACCCCCCCCCCCCCTCTTTCCTTTGGAAACCGTAACTTATCAAAGCCAATCTAAAAAGTTTCTTGCTCCATAAAACATTTTGATGAAATACTGCCCAGGGACTTGTAAAAGGCAGGAGGGAACAATATAGGGATCATATGAAACACATATAAAACCAAAGGGACTATACACATTTTGATAGATTCCATCCTACCGCACCATTAGAGATAGATGAGGTACCAATGGTTAACATTTGCTCTCACTTTAGCCAGGAGAGAAGAGAGTGTAGCATCAATAGATGAGTCCAGATATATGAATTAAATCATATACCCAAATATTTGAGGTCAGAGGATGCCCAATGAAAAGGAAAATCTGAGAACATATTCCTACAACAGTAAACATTGAGAGGCATGAACTCAGACTTAGTCCAGCTATTTTTGTAACCAGAAAACTCCCCAAATTGATTTATCAAATGCAATAAAGTGGGAAGGGTTCTCTCAGGAAAGCAGAGATACAATAATATGTTATCTTTATAAAATGGATAGTTTATACTCCTTATTTTGAATCATCAATCTAGAGACATGAAATGATTGGTGAATTGCAAGGGCCAAGGTCTCCAATGACAACTTTAAAAGGAGTAGGGATATTGGTTATCCTTGATAGGTTTCATGTCCTAGAGAGAAAGAAAAGGAAAGTAGTTATTAGGGATGTGAATCATTTTTTGACGATTTAAAAAATCGTCCGATATTTTTTAAATCGTCAAAAATCGTTAGAGTGCACGATACAATAGAAATTCCCCCGATTTATCGTGAAAAATCGTAAATAAGGGATTTGGGGGGAGGGCGGGAAAACCGGCACACCAAAACAACCCCTAAACCCACCCCGACCCTTTAAAACTAAACCCTTACCTTCCCCCACCCTCCCGAACCCCTCCAAAACTTTTTACGAGTACCTGGTGGTCCAGTGGAAGCCCCGGGACCGATCTCCCACTCTCGGGCCATCGGTGCCATTTTGATGCCACTAATAAAAATGGCGCCGATGGCCCGATAAAAAAAAACCCCACCGACCCTTTTAAAATCGACCCCTTAGCTTCCTCCACCCTCCCGACCCCCCCAAAAACATTTTAAAATTTCCTGGTCAGAAGATGGCGCTGGCCATCCAGTGCTCCTACCATGTGACAGGGGCCGGCCAATGGCACAGATACCCTGTCACATGGTAAGGGCAAAGGGCCATCGGCACCATTTTTATTAGTGGCAGTCGATGGCCTGAGAGTGGGAGATCGCTCCCCGTGCCCCCACTGGACCACCAGGTAATTTTAAAACATTTTGGGGGGGGGGTCAGGAGGGTGGGGAAGCTAAGGGGTCCGTTTTTAAGGGTAGGGGTGGGTTTTTTGTTTATCGGATCGAGCGCAGCTGATAAACAAAAACCCAATCAGGCCGGACGATAAAAATTTTAAGATTTGAATCAGAACCGGAACCGATCAGATTCCGGTTCCAATTCACATCTCTAGTTAATATATAATCTAGCTTTAGGAGCACTATCAGTATTTTAACCATTCGGAGAAATCAAGGTCCAAACCCCATTCATTCCAGTTTGGAATAAATATGCCCACTCTACTCTATCGAAAGCTTTTTCAGCATCCATTGAGAGTACAAATATGGGATAGTTCACTTGTTTAACACTATATAAAACATGACAAAGATGGGTATTGTCCAAAGAGTTCCTATCCCTTATTAATCTAGTTTCTTCATTATGAATTAAATAGCTTAGTCCTTCGGCCAAAATCTTTGCATATCTACCCCCCCCCCCCCCCCCTTCCGAAGAGGCAGTAACTTCCCTTCTATGGTGGCTGTGCTTTAATGGCAGTATGGGGTTTGTGATGGCATTCCAGAAATGATTATTACCACAAATGTGGAAAGAAGAGAATAAAAGTGTCTCCTTCCTGTTGGGGTTTCCCTTACGAAGGATCCAAGGGGACTAGAACCCACCCATTAAAGATCCGGCTCAATGTGTGTAAATTGATGTTTTCCCTCTTTGTTTTTATACTAAGAGACACAGAACTGGTTTTGGTACAGACTGCTATGAAAACCCACTTATTCCCTTCAGGGGTTCCCTCAACAACTCCAGCGTTCGCACTGTGTCAGTTTGGGACTGATCATTGCTCTGCTTGTGACATCATTGAAAATAGTTCCAGACTTTCTATGCATGAAGTTTTAGCCAACTGGCTATATCAATGTCCATGCCAGCATTTTCACCAGCATTTTCAGTAAACAGACAGAGACAATGACAACCTCAACGAATAACAAGAATTGACAGCACTCGGACTTGGCCATTATAGCTCCCTTTGACAGTATTCTCCCCTATCCAGGAGCCCAGAATGAAGGCATATGAGCTATGACAACACTCCCATCCATCAGATCCTCAACAGTTTTTCTTTCAGCAGCATCCTCTCTCTGACAGGAGACCAGGATCCAGGTAAGTTTATTTATATTAAAAAAAAACATACCCTTCCTTAATTAATTGTAACCACTGGTCACAAGTATGTTTTACAATCAATATTAATCAACTAATATTGGTCTATAGTTCTTAACCTCCAGCAGATCATGTCCAGGTTTTTCCAGTACTACTATAAGTGCTTCTGAAAAGGCACCAGTCATAGTACTAGTATCAAAAAATTATTGATACAACAACAGCAATCGGGGGTTAATTTGGAAGTGAAACTGTGCACCCATCACTTCCAGGGGATTTGCCCAACTGTAAAGATTGGATAGCCTAGAAAATCTCTCTCTCACTGAGGAGAACCAACCAGTCGATCTTTGAGTGCAGTCCTGCAATGTAGTTAGGAACTCTGAACATTGGATATCAGCAGTGGGAAATTCAGAGGTATATAGGGGCAGATTTTAAAAAGTACGCCTGATTTTATAAGATACGCGTGTAGCCGCGCGTATCTTATAAAATCTGGGGTCGGCGCGCGCAAGACTGCGCAAAATCGGCAGCCTGCGCGCGCCAAGTAGCGCAGCCTGCCTCTGTTCCCTCCAAGGCCGCTCCGATTTCGGAGCGGCCTCGGAGGGTACTTTCCTTCGCCCTCCCCGCACCTTCCCCTCCCTTCCCCTACCTAACCCACCCCTCCCCCCGGCCCTATCTACCCCCCCCCCCCCCCTTACCTTTGTCGGCAAAGTTACGCCTGCTGGAAGCAGGCGTAACTTTGCGCACGTCGGCCGGCAGCCCCACTCCGTCCTCCGGTCCCGGGGGCTGGTCCGGAGGCCTCGACCAATCCCCCGGGCCCGCCCCCAAAACGCCACGGCCCGCCCCAGAAACGTCGCATCAGTAGGCCCCGCCCCCGACACGCCCCCGACACGCCCCCTTACAAAAGCCCCGGGACTTACGCGCGTCCCGAGGCTTTACGCGCACCGGCGGCCTATGCAAAATAGGCGCGCCGGCGCGCGCGGGCCTTTGAAAATCCGCCCCATAGTGAAGAGTATAAATCTTTAATGCAATTAAGGACATCTGATTCATTAAGAGATATTTTATTATCCTTATCCTTTAGTGCACAGACCTTTTCTTTTCCCTTTCCTCACAAATACATCGCTAAACAGTGATCAGCTTTACTATTAAAACTTTATTAAAACATTTTCCTCATAATTAGCCAGTTCCCTAATAAGCAGAGTATTGTACAGATATTTCAATTTATCTAGCTCCGGAAGTAAGGAAGAGGAGAATTGGGACTTAGTCCAGGCTTCCATCTCTCGTATTCGAGCCTCTAAGGCCTTAAGTTCTTTGTTGCATTGTTTAGTATGGTCGGCAGTAAAAGCAAGAATGACCCGTAGGTGTAACCTTAAAGGCGTCCCACTTTATGCAAAAATGTTAGCTCACAAAGGTCATTAAACTGAAAATACTGCTCAATGGTAGTATTTACTGTCTTCATGAACTCAGTGACTTTCAATATAGACTGACTGAACTGCTAGAAATGTGGACACTGTCACTTAAAAATCAAAGATAAGGTTAAGGTTATTCCAGCATGGTCAGATATCAAAATATTACCAGTAGCAATATCAGCAGTTAACAGTGAAGGAAGAAAGAATTGGCTAATAAAAAATAATCAATCCCTAATCTGTAGGGAAACACAATCTCCATGGATCAGATAGCCACACCTTCAGCATAAAATCTTTTTAGGATTAAAAGTGATGGGGATGACGTTAATTTACTGCAAGATTGTCTATGTAAAATCAGATCAAAAAGAAGGTTGATATCACCTCTAGTGATGAGAGGAAGACCTGCTACAGACAATGCTATGTCAGTAAGTTCCTGGATAAACTTTGGAGTTTCATATGTTGGGGAATAGAAATGGAGAAGGAGCACTAAAACCATCCATTTTTAAATGTCTTTTATCCACCTGCAGTGCTGATCTGATCTCTGTGATAATACCTTAACAACAGAAGATTTATTTATCAAAACAGCCCCCCCACCTTTTTCTCCCATAGCAGGGGAAAAGCAGCAATGTTGTACCCAACCTTCAGATAATTTAAGAAATTCATCGTGAGACAAATGATTTTCTTGTAAACGACAAATGTCAGTGTTGGTCCTTTAAAGAAATGACAGTTTTCTTTCATTTTATGGGTGTTGCGATCCTGCTCGCGGCAGGGCTGCGAGCAGGTTCTCACCTTTTTTTCGGCCAGCCCGGCTCGACCCCGTCTTGCTGGCAAGGCAGAAGCCGTGCCGGGATTTCCTGCAGTGGCAGTAGGCCGCCATCATGCCGGTGCGGCAGGATCCGCGCCGGGGATCTTCCTCGCATCATGGATCCGCTCCGGTCCTGCCTCCGCGGTCCTGTGGCCGCCATCTTGCCGCTCCGGTGGCTGCCCGAGGCTGTGCCTGTTTTCTTTGCCGCGGCAGTGAGCTGCAGCCTTCGGCCTGCACCGTGGCCCGGAGGCAACTGACATCGTCGTCTTCAATGTGGTCCGGAGGCCACAGCCCCTGGGGTTTTCTTGTGGCATGGAGCTGCCTTCAGCTGTTCCTCAGCAGCAGGGAGCTGCCTCCCACATCGGTGTCTGCACGGCCCAGCTCTGGCTCCTCCTCTGCCTCGACGACAGCGTCTTCAGGGCCGTGGTCCAGGACCCTGCAGACTTCCTGTTCCTGCCTTCCTTAGGCACGTGGCCGCGCCTCCTCCCTGGCCAGTAGGGAATGGTCCCTCTGGCTCCTCCTGCGAGTTCCGCCTTGGGTGTTTCCTGCTTCACCCTATAAAAGGGTTCTTCAGTCATTCCTATGTCACCTTTGCAAGGAGTAAGTCCTCCCTAGGACTCCTTGTCTGTTCTCCTCCTAAGCATTCTGTTCCATGTGGGATCCTATGTCTTCGTCATTGTTCCGTGTTCCGGTCTCTGCTCTGATGTCCAGATGTTCCTGTCTCCTAGTTGTTCCAGATGTTCCTTGATGTTCCTGCTTAAATGTTGTTCCAGATGTTCTCCTGTGGTTCTGTTCCTGTCCTGACATCGCCACCTGTTCCAGGTGTCCGTCTGTTCCTGATATCTTCACCCAGATGTCTTCAGCTCTGCTCTGACCTATCCCTCATGGTCCACGACAAGCCCAGCTGGGCTGAGTAGGGCGCATAGTAGTCCAGTGGTCCATGACCACCCCCACTGGGGTATGTAGGGCGCTGGTGGGTCCTTCCATCAGACGGCGCTGAGGAGTCATCTTGTCTTATCCGAGTTCCGTCTCGGATCAGCGTCCTCAACACTTGAGCCTTTGTCGTCCTCAACTCTTGAGCCTTTGTCATCCTCAACATCTGAGCCTTAGTCATCCTCCATGTCTGAGCCTTTGTCGTCCTTCACATCTGAGCCTTCATCGTCCTCAACTTCTGAGTCTTCAGCATCCTCAATGTCTGAGCATTCGGCGTCCTCAACATCTGAGCATTCGGTGTCCTCAACGTCTGAACCTTCGCTTAACTCCAAGCCTGAGTCTGCCTGTGTCCTCGAATTAACTCTGTCTTGTCAGTCCTAGGTGTGGTCCATCCCTGGCCTTGG
The DNA here is from genome assembly GCF_901001135.1 of Rhinatrema bivittatum. Taxonomy (NCBI): domain Eukaryota; kingdom Metazoa; phylum Chordata; class Amphibia; order Gymnophiona; family Rhinatrematidae; genus Rhinatrema; species Rhinatrema bivittatum. The sequence goes on along the minus strand of NC_042615.1, from coordinate 577,867,809 downwards.
TTGGCTGTGGAGGGGGCCCTTCGGTACTGGCCTTAGAGTCTTTGTCTTCCAAGTCTTCGTCTACCTCCAAGCCTGAATCTTCATCTATTTCCTACGTTTGAGTCTTGTCTAGTGTCAGATGTCTTCTGTCCAACCTGCTGTTTCCTGCTGCTCCCTAACGGCAGTCAGAAAGGGCTTGGAAAGGTCGGAGGACCATTTAGAGACCACCATTGCGTTGGTGGTCTCAAGGAAGCATGCAGGTTCGGTCGTGTCTCGGGGTATGGACATTTCACCGCAAGGGCACACATCTTGTCCTGCACTAGGGAGCGCCCCCTGGCACTCCCTTCCATCCGCAGCACAACAATGGGAAGATAAAGCCCGTCAACATTCAATGAATAAAGTTTAAGATTCTGAGCCATAAAATATCAAACAGAAATGAGAGTACCACACAATATTCCTCACATCTTCATGCCAGTATTGAAAAGGAAATCATGATCCCTAGAATAAATGAGAAGATATAGAATACAAGATGTACCATGTGAAGATGTAAATATGAAAATAAATCCAAGTAAGAAAAAATGAAATGGAAGAAAACAAGCTGTCTTTTATAGCTACAGCTACTTGTGGCATACAAAGGAAGTTAAAGGCAGAAAAATACAGCTGAATGGACCAGCTACAGAAATAGTGATATAATGCTAGTGGCCCCTGAATAAGTAATGAGCAATTGTTAGGATTCTTGGACCCCTGAGCCAGCTGCGATAGATGTAGCTCACTTGGGGGAAGCCCACCGTGGAGGTCGTAGCTGGGAGGCAGCACAGCGCAGGAGACCCGAAGGATCTTCACCACTGGAAGCCCATGGTCCCCCCAGGAGGAGCCCATGAGGACCCAAGCCACATGGTTTTACGTGTGGTCTCCTGAAAGCCGGTGCCTGGAGAGGAGTTCCTGAAGGTCGAGAAGAGAGGGGCCGAATCCAGGAGGCCAGCTGGAACTTCACCACTGGAAGCCCATAGTCCCCCCGAAACGAGCTCGTAAGGATCCGAGCCGCTTGGATTTAGGAGGGGCCTCCTGGGCGAGAGCCAGAGTCAGTAACCAGAGGAGCGAAGCGGGAAACCAAAGCCAGTAGTCCAAGGCGAGGTCAGAAGCCAGAAGTCAGAAGCCAAAGACAGAAGCCAGAAGCCGGAATCAGAAGCCAGTAGTCCAAGCCGAGGTCAGAAGCCAGAAGTCAGAAGCCGAGGTCAGAAACCAGAAGTCAGAAGCTAGAATCAGGAGCCAGTAGTCCAAGCTGATGTCAGAAGCCAGAAGCCAGGGTCGATAGCCAGAAGACGAAAGAAACAATTAGAAGCTCTCAAGGAGAGTGAACCTTGTTGCAAGGCATTAGACAGGCTTAGTTGCAGGGTTTAAGTACCCCTGCAGCGTCTGACATAATCGGAGAACTGTCCTGAATTCTCCCGCGCAGGCCCCTTTAAATCTGGAGCCCCCTGCGTGTGCGCTCAAGCCTAGGGGGCGGGGCCAGATGCGTCGGACTGGCGGCATCTCCCTTGAGGAGGTGACGCCGCGGCAGGGCCAGGATCGGGTCCTGCCGACCAAGGAGGAGGCTCAGCAGCCCGGGCTGGCCTTGAGGTGAATGGGAGGACCTGGGCTCGGCCCGGAACTGTAACAGCAATACAATGAAATAGTGAAAAATGCAATAAAATAATCCATAAATACAAGGACCGTAACAGTAACCCCCCCTCCTATGCCCCCTTCCTGGGAGTCTGGGTTTTGCAGGATGATCCTCGTGAAACTGGTGAAGGAGGTTCTTGTCCAGGATGTTGGAGGCAGGTTCCCAGGAATTTTCCTCAGGGCCATAACCTTCCCAGGAGAGGAGGTACTCCCATCGTCTTAGGTGGACTCACACATCTAGTACCTCTTTCACTTGATAGACGGTATCCTCCTGAGCCTCATGTATGGTCGGTACTGTCAAAGGCAAAGGTAGACGGGGTTGAAGACGCTAACCATATATGATATGGAAGGGGGAACCTCCGGTGGCAGAGTGTCTATGGTGGTTATAGGAGAATTCCGCCCATGGAAGTAAAGCCATCCAATCATTCTGTAGGTCTCCCATGAAGACTCGGAGGAAGGTCTTCAAAGTGCGGTTCATGCATTCCACTTGGCTGTTGCCTTGATGGTGAAAGGCAGTCATGAAGTCCACTTAAACCCCAAATTTCTTGTGGAGAGCCTTCCAGGACTTCGCCGTGAATTGTGAGCCCCTGTGAGAAGCGATATGATGGGGAAGACTGTGAAGGCGAAAGATGTGTTGTGTGAAGAGGTTCGCAAGCTCAGGTGCAGTGGGAAACTTGGCGAGAGGGACAAAGTGGCCATCTTCGAGAACCTATCGATTGTGACCCATATTACGATTTTCCCTTCAGAAACAGGTAGGTCCACGATGAAGTCAGTGGACAGATGGGTCCACGGTTCAGTGGGGATAGGTAACAGTTGCAGCAGGCCCCAGGGGCGACCGTTCGGAGTCTTCTGTTGAGCACACGTTGGGCAGGAGTTGACATAGAGTTGGACATCTCTTTTAAGCTGAGGCCACCAGTAATACTCTGACAGTAGGTCCTGCGTGCATGTGCCCCCAGGGTGGCCCGCGGTTAAGGAGTCATGGGCCCATGACAGTACCTTCTTGCGCAGGTGGGTTGGAGCAACCGTTTTTCCCATGGGAACTGTTTCAGATGCTGCGAGTAGGACCTTGGCTTGATCAAGGCTATACCTGGGTGGCATAGGGTTATACTCCGTCTCCATTCTGCAAGAAAAGGCGTCTGCTCTGATGTTCTTGGAGGCTGGTCGGTACCGAAGGAGGAAGTTAAACCAGCTAAAGAACAATGACCATCGGGCTTACCAAGGGTTGAGGCGTTGGGCTCTCCACAGGAACTCCAGGTTCTTATGGTTGGTATAGATGATCACGGGGTGTCGGGCTCCCTCCAGCCATTGGCACCATTCCTCCAGTGCCAGTTTGATGGCTAGCAACTCTTTATCTATAATACGGTAATTTCTTTCGGCCGTAGAGAACTTCCGTGAGAAGTAGGGACATGGTAGGGCTTTGCTCTTAGTGGTACCACAAGTGGTACCACTAAGTGGTACCACAAGGTCGGATGCATCTACCTCCACAATAAACTGACGCTGCGGGTCCGGGTGGTGGAGACAGACATCCAGAAGAAAGGCTTCTTTCAGCCTCCGTAAGGCATCTAATGCTGGTGAGGACCAGTTCTTGGTGTCGGCACCCTTCCTGGTAAGGGTCGTGAGGGGCGCCACCAGCTGAGAACAATGTGGTATAAACTGGCGATACAAATTGGTGAAGCCAAGGAATTGTTGCAATGCTTTGACCCCTACCGGCTGGGGCCAGTCCCGAATGGCCGCCACCTTCTCAGGGTCCATATGGAAGCCAGTGGATGAGACTATGTACCCAAGGAAGGGCAAGGATTCCTGCTCGAACTGGCACTTCTCCAGCTTAGCAAACAGACGATTGTTCCGTAGTTTCTGTAATACTTGCCGCACTTGTATGCGGTGCGTGGCCAGGTCTTTGGAATAGATCAGCACATCGTCGAGGTAGACGATGACGGAGTTATGCAACAAATCCCTTAGAACCTCATTCATGAGGTTTTGAAAGACCGCAGGGACGTTGCACAAGCCGAAGGGCATAACCAAATACTCGTAGTGCCCATCTCTAGTATTGAACACGGTCTTCCATTCGTTGCCCGGTTGTATGTGTACCAAATTGTATGCACTCCTGAGGTCCAGCTTGGTAAATAGTTTGGCTCCGTGGAGTCTGTCCAGCAATTCGGGAATCAGTGGTAATGGGTATCTGTCCCTCCGAGTAATGGCATTGAGACCGCGGTAGTCGATGCAAGGTCGGAGTGACCTGTCCTTGGCCATGAAGAAGAACCCGGCTCCAGCAGGGGAGTTGGAGGGCTAGATAAAGCCCCTCTGCAAGTTTTCCTGAATGTATGAGGACATGGCTTGAGTCTCCGGGAGCGACAAGGGCTAGACCCGTCCTCTGGGAGGTGTGATGCATGGGAGGAGGTTTATCGCACAGTCAAACAGCTGGTGTTTGGGGAGCAGTTCAGCCTTCTCCTTTGAGAAGACATCCACATAATCTTGGTACTGTGGTGGGATTATCAAGGGTGTGGTCAGGAGAGGAACACTAGGATGAGAAATGGTTGCCAGGCAGGAGTCAAAACAAGCTGGACTCAAGATGCGATCTGCAGGGTATCCCAACTTATGACCGGGGAGTGTCTCTGAAGCCAGGGTAGGCCCAGGATGACTGGGTGAATGGATTTCTCCAAGTTGAGGAGAGAGATCTCTTCCTGATGTAGGAAGCCGATGTGTAGCACCAAGGGTTTGGTGCAGGTGGAGATACTGCCCAGGAGAAGAGTTCCATGGATGGAGGAAACTCAGATAGGAGGTTTTTGAGGTTGGACCTTGATCTGTAGCTGCTGAACGAGGTCTGCGAGGATAAAGTTTCCTCCAGCTCCGGAGTTGATCAACACCAGGGTATCAAATGTGCCCCCGGGGTAGACAAGAGTCACCGGTATGGTGCATGAGGAGGCAGGAGTGGTATTACCTAGGGTCAGCTCCTCAATGAGTCCTAGGTTCTGGCGTTTCCCGGCCGCTCACCACATTGAGCCAGGAAATGCCCCTTATTACCACAATATAGACACAGGCCTTGGGTGCAGCAACATCTTCTCTCCTCTTGCAAGATCGGACCTCTACCTAATTGCATAGGCTCAAGCCCTTGGGCCCCAGCGGAGGAGGAAGGCACCGGCCGGGGAAAAGTGGAGCCTGAGGTGCTGAGTTTCCGAGCGGACCTCGCTTCTCGGAATTCAGCAGTCTACTCGCCCTGCCAGATCAATTATGGCATCCAGGTCATCTGGGATGTCTCTTGCAGCTAATTCATCTTGGAGACATGGAGATATGCCTTCTAGGAAGATACCATGGAGGCTGTCTTCTCTCCAGTCCAGCTCGGTAGCCAGGGTACAGAATTCCATAGCATATTCCATAAGGGAGCGAGTGCCTTGACGTAGCTGGAGTAACTCAGAGGCTGCGGTGGGTCGGCGAGCTGGCTCATCAAAAATTGGCAGAAGGTCGAGACGAAGTGTTCTAGATTCCCGAGGATGGGATCTTTACACTCCCATAGCGGGGAGGCCTAGGCCAGGGGTTTCCCTTCCAATAAGGACATAATGTAACTGGCTTTTCACAAGGTCTATAGGAAACTGGGCCGGTAGCAGAGAGAAACGGATGTAACACTGATTGAGGAATCCATGGCAGAGCTTCGCTTCCCCCGAGTACCGTGAAGGCGCTGGTAGTTGTGTGGGTGTGGCCAGTCCGAGATCGGCCGTGGCAACTGGTACCGGAGATACAAATGCAGGGGGTCTATCTATCCGGTTGGCCAGTCTCTGTAAGGTCTTCATCAGGGAATCAATGCAGATTTGTTGTTGTTGCAACCGCTGTGCAATTCTGGGAATGGCTTGTAAGCCCGTGACATCCGCCGGATCCAGGGCCTTGCAAACTGTTAGGATTCATGGACCCCTTAGCTGGCTGCGACAGATGTAGCTCACTTGTGGGAAGGCCCACCGTGGAGGACGTAGCTGGGAAGCGGCACAGCACAGGAGACCCGAAGGATCTTCACCACTGGAAGCCCGAGGTCCACCCAGGAGGAGCCCATGAGGACCTGAGCCTCTTGGTCTTACGTGCGGTCTCCTGACAGCCGGTGTCTGGAGAGGAGTTCCTGAAGGTTGAGAAGAGAGGGGCCGAAGCCAGGAGGCCAGCTGGAACTTCACCACTGGAAGCCCGTGATCCCCCTGAGAGGAGCTCGTGAGGACCCGAGCCGCTTGGACTTAGGAGGGGCCTCCTGGGCGAGAGCCAGAGTCAGGAACCAGAGAAGCGCAGCCATAAACCGAAGCCAGTAGTCCAAGGCGAGGTCAGAAGCCAGAAGTCAGAAGCCGAAGACAGAAGCCAGAATCAGAAGCCAGTAGTCCAAGCCGAGGTCAGAAGCCAGAAGTCAGAAGCCAGAATTCAGAAGCTGGAATCAGGAGCCAGTAGTCAAAGCCGAGGTCAGAAGCCAGAAGCTGGGGTTGATAGCCAGAAGACAAAAGAAGCAACTAGAAGCTCTCAAGGAGAGTGAACCTTGTTGCAAGGCATTAGACAGGCCTAGCTGCAAGGTTTAAGTACCCCTGCAGTGTCTGACATCATCGGAGGGCTGTCCTGAATTCTCCCACGCTGGCCCCTTTAAATCTGGAGCCCCCCTGCGAGCGCGCACCTAGGGGGTGGGGCCAGACGCGTCGGGCCAGTGGCATCTTCCTCGAGGAGGGAACGCCACGGCAGGGCCAGGATTAGGCCCTGCCATCCAAGGAGGAGGCTCAGTGGCCTGGGCCGGCCTTGAGGTGAGTGGGAGGACCCGGGCTCGGCCCGGGACCATAACAGCAATACAATGAAATAGTGAAAAATGCAATAAAATAATGCATAAATACAGGGTCAGATCATTCAACCATAAACCACACAAAATACAATAACACAAAAGTCATTTTCCATAGATTGCCAATTAATAAGTACAATGCTATTAAACAGATGATGTGTCACAAACAGCCACAGCTTTTAATGTAATTGTGAATGACCAAAGGAAAAAAAAAGATGTCCACATCTCTCATGATCGAGACAGTCTAGGATACACAATGGCTTGAAAAACTTAATATGCAGAAGCTCAATGCACATCCATTCTAGTCACATGCATGTGAGCTGGTTAAGAATTGCCATATCTCACACCCAGGGCCTTCAATTGCAGTCTCATGGCTAAAAATTGTTTCTGTAAAGTTGCAGGAATCTTGGCCAGACCAGAAACCATTAGTCTATGTTCTTGTCAGGTAAGAGGAACTTTAGTCTTGGTCATCTCCAAAATAGCAAGGGTTTGAGGGTAACAGAGAACCTTAAATTTGAGTGGTCGAGGATAGTTTCTGTTTTATGAGTTTTTCCCAGTGATCTGATAAGCACATTCCACCTCAAACGGCCTCTGAAATTAAAGTCCCAGCAAGGAAGGAATAAATTCTTCAATGAACCTCACCTGATCTGATCCTTCTCTGCTTTCAGGCAATCCCAATAAATGGACTTTGTTCTGTCAGTTACAATTGTTCGCCTCCTCCAAATCATGTTTCAGATCAATGATGATCTTTCTGTCTCTCTCTGTGGCAAGCATCTCATCATCTAAATGGGAGACTCTGGGGGTTATTTTCTAAGGACTTATTGCATGCGTTAGGGCCTAATGCATGTAATAAGGCCCAATCGCATGCGAAAAGGCACTTATCACACGCAAAAAGGGGCCTTTTTGCAGCGGTAATATTAAAATTAGGGGGCGGGGAGGAGCTGGGGCAGAGTTAGGGAGGAGTTGGCAGCGGCACTGCTGCCGGCAATAATGTTTCAAACATTATCGCCAGCAGTAGCGCAGGGAATAGCACCACCTTTTACGGTGGCGCTATGCCTGCGATAGCCTTCAGCCGACCGCACTGCGGCAGGCAAAATTGTATTGCCGTGGTTAGATCAACTGCGGGCTATTGCCCGCCTGCTCCCTCCTTCATCCAACCACCTCCTTTAGCGCAGGCTTCATCATTCTGCATGGAATGATGAATCCTGGCCTCTGTTTCGTACTTCTTCCGATTTCTTATGAAAAGTCATAAACTGAGAATCAAAGTAAGTTCTTGTTTGAAAGCTTGAACCGTTTTGCTGTTTGTTTTGAGCATTTTTTTTAGGTTGAGCAATTAGGCCATGATAGGAGCCAGGATCTCAGGTATTTCTTTAGCAGCCTCCATTTTAGAGGGAAATTATAGATCTTGCTTTGATCATTTAGTGCCACTGGATCAGTAAAAGCAGACCTTGTGCCAGGCATATCAAAATCAGCATAGAAGGAAGAATTTTGGGTAATAAGCAATCCAGAAACTAGAAAAAGGGGCAGTATTCTGAAACTATAGCTGGAGCAAAATCTCTATGCAGCCATTTTAGTCTGTGGCAACCCCTCCCCCACCAGGGTGAGTTTTTTTATATTTAGCTGGTTGATATTGTATTCAGTGCTAAGCAGCTAAATTTGACTGGATAAATCTAGGCATTGCAATAATAGGCCTAGATATGTCCTGCCAGTTCTTAGCTCCCTACCTAGTCAAAACAAAGTGCCTCCTCCTCACATCTGCTGTTTAAATAAACATCCCCCACTGCAGTCTCCTTCCCTCCATTTCTCAGTCTGAAAAAATCACTCATTCTCTTTGCTGCAATCTCCACTCCTTCCATCCATCACCAAACATTGTGCTCCCCTCACCCCTCACCCTCCCACCCCTACCCCCCTGGAACCCTGCAAAGTGGATCTGGCAAGAGGAATCAGTCGTCCGACCAGCCTTCTCAGTGTCTCTGGGCTCAATAACTTTTCCCAACATGACTTCTCTCCCTACCAGCACCCAAATAAAAAAAGCCACATTTCCAGACTGCATTCCCCTTCCCTGCACCCATCACCAAATGATGCCATTTTTTTCAACTCCTAATCCCCAGTAGCTCGCATTTGCCTGAATCTGGGTGAGCAGGAGGAATCACTTTTCCCTTCTCCTGGCTCAGTGCCTTTGATTGCTCTGGTAATGATTTTTTTTTTTAATGTCTTATTCTGAGATGGCGGAAGAGAGAAAGAAAGATTCTAGTGAAAGAACAGCTTTATTTTAAAGATTAGCTGTAAGCAGGACCAGCGGAAGCAGTAGACAAGGTAGGTGGTGGCCTAAGCCACCAGAGGTGGGTGCAGCGGCAGAGTAGCTAGTAAGGGCAGGAGTTCTGAAAGGACGGATGAGAAATGGTGCAGGTGAGGCATGGAGCTGGAGGGTGCTTTCCGTTTTTGGTATGTCTTTCTTTGAGGAGCTGGGGGTCGTTTGTTGTGTGCGATGAGAAAGAAAAAGAGAGAGAGAGATCACAATAATGCGATGGAACCCTTCCACCAGCACTGGCTGCCAGGATGGAGGAAGATATTGGTGGGGAACAATATTTTTAAGATTGGGTGCCGGGAGAGAGAGGGGTTTCAACTTGTTTTTATCTTTCTTTTATGGAGAACATTAGGGATGTGAATCGTTTTTATAACAAATTGAAATACGGTACGATATTTCTTAATTCGTTATATATCGGTTAAATCATGAAATGAACACTTTTCCCCCGAATTTTCGTGAAAAATCGTATTTTGGATTAGTGCACACTAACAAAAAAATGTTTATTTTTGTTATTTTTTTGTTAGTGCGCGCTAACAGGACTTAGTGCACGCTACTCCCGTTTGTGCGCACTAAGCCAAAAAACTATTTTTTACTAAAAAAAAAAATGCCGATCTGCGGGAAATCTTGCGGCCACACAAACCCGAAAGCGCAAACGATCGGGCACCCGATGCACATCCCTAGAGAACATAGCTGTTTATTGCTCATTTTAACCAGCTAGATTTAGCCAGATATTCAGCCACACTTTTACCTGAGTAAGCACAGATAAATATCTGGCTAGAGATAACCAAGTACATTTACCTAGTTATCTACCTGCCCACCAAGTATTTTTTTAAATATCTACCTCAAGATGTCTACATTAAAAAACATATATTACTCAGAATTGTTTCATTAAAGTGAAAAAAAATCCCAAATAAAACAGCACTTTCTATCTAATACTGTTTAGTCTCTTATTTATTTTGATTGTTTTACCAGTTTGCAACAGACATTAACGGCCTAAAGTCAAGTAAAATAATGCTCCCTGTTCAGCAAGATAAAGTAATGGTAAAAATGATTAGGATGACACAGGGACATCACACCTGCTGAAGCAGCCTATAGAGACAGGACAGATAGAGACTTCAGAAGGCAGAGGAAGCTCTGATGGGAGACCCACAAGGAACATAAAAAAAATTGACTAGAGTTGACTAGGGGATAGTAAAGCTGCTATTACTACTACAGAACATTTCTATAGCACTACACAACATACGCAGCACTGTACAAACACAGAAACAAAGGCAGTCCCTGCTCAATGGAGCTTACAAACTAATAAGGCAAATATACTGGACAAGAGACTTGGGGAATTTCATAAAACAAGACAAAGATTTAAAAAAACAGAAAAGAAAAAGAAAATTAGATGGAACAGGAAGCACAAGGCTACTGGGAAATGTAGCTTGGAGACCTTTGGCAGAAGACCAATTATGGTGAAAGCAAAAGCCACAGAAATCTGTATTAATTGAGAGACACAGCTGAGGCAAATTACAAAACTGTTAACTGTAATCAGTGTGGTTAAAGAGAGGGAGAGGGAGAGGGAGCAAAAGAGATCTTTGCCTACAGTAAAAGGAGAAGGAGTTCCAGATGGAGAGTCAGGAAAGAAAGCTCATCCAGACCCAGAAGCCAAGGCACACAGCCCCTTGGTTAGAGATTTAAATCTGAAAAAAGTATAGTGAAATGTTATGTAGTGTTATGTATGGCCCTGGGGAATATGGCTAGCCTATAGCTAACTTGTCATGTACATTACTGGAGTGCTCCTGATGTCTCAGGAAAGGAACTGAAAGTTACAAGTGTGAAGTAAACACTGATGTCTGGAAAAAAAAAAGTGGTTTTCACTGCAAGAAGCTGACTCTGAACAGTATGTCTCAGAAACGTTCAATGCTTAGGCAGTGACAGGTGACAATGATCCTTTGTATATTGCATTAATTCATTATCTCTTAAAATAAGGATACCACATAACTACTTTACTGCTTAGTTCACCGTAAGATTTAATTATTTAAGTCAGATTTCTATTTATTACATTTATTTATGGCTGAATTATTCAGGTAAGTAATAAGACATAAATGAATCCTATTATAATTATTTATTTATGTTCCACTTTTTGGCACGTCAAAGCAGATTACATTCAGGTACTGTAAATATTTCCCTGTCCCCAGAGGGCTTAATTTCTAATAGGGAGATTCATTCAGCTGTGATCATTTATCACAGTTGAGGCACCAAATATCATGGGAGGGAGGTGCCCCATGATATTTGGTAGGGATGTGCAGGAGAAAAAAATGTGTTTTCTTTTACGGTTCATTTTCAGGAGGTCTTTTTCCCACTAATTTTGTTTCTTGGATTGTTTGACTCATTTTCATTCATGTGAAAAATACAAATCAAATAATTTAAAAAAACCCTAAAAAATGACCAAAACCCCCCAGAAACAAAGCCTCCCATACACTCTCACCCACCTGCTCAAAAAAATGCCAGGGCCATGATCCCTCCCGGTCCCCACTTACCCGGTCTGGTGGGGATCAACTTGCTTTGGCCAGACCCGGAGGCTGTGTCCCAAAGCCAGGGCCTAGGCTGGGACCCGGACCCAAACCCAATGCTCAACCCGGCCTGGAGGCCGAGTCCCGATGCCTGGCCCTTGGCCTGGACCCAGGCCTGATGCCATGACCCAACCCAGAGGCCAGGTACCAATGCTGAGGCCTAGGCCTGGACCTAGGCCCAATGCTGTGACCTGACCCAGAGGCCAGGTCCCGATGCCAGGGCCTAAGCCTGGACCTAGGCCCAACGTCGAGGCCTCAGCCAGGAGGCTGGGTCCCGATACCTGGGCCTCAGCCTAAGGTCATGCCTAGGCCTCAGAGTCCATGTCTCATAACTCTTCTTCATCCTCCTTATTCTTCAACCCTTGCAAGCCAAATGACACCATCCTCTGAGGTTGTGTCAGAGTTAATTAACTATGGTGCAACACCAGTGAACAGTGTCATTTGGCTTGAAGGGCCTAAAAACAAAGAGGACAAAGAAGAAGCTCTGAGGCCTGGGCCTGACCCTGGTCTGAGGCCCAGGTGTCGGGACTTGGCCTCCAGGTTGGGTCAAAGCATCATGCCTGGGTCTGGGCCAAGACCCTTGTGTTGAGACCTGGCCTCTGGGTCGGGTTGCAGCATCGGTCTTGGATCTGGGCCATGGTCCCGGCGTTGGAACCAGGCCTCCGGGCCAGGTTATGGCATAGAGACTAGGTCCAGGCAGAGGCCCCAGTGTCATAACACAGTGGTCAGATCGAGGCATCAGGCCTGGGTCTTGGCCTCTGGCCTAGGCCTATGCCCTAGTGTTGGGACCCGACCTTTGGTTTGGGTCTTAGTATTAAGCCTGGTTCTGGACCTAGGCCCTGCATTGAGACCCAGCCTTCTTTGGATACCCAACTATTAAGGTAAGGGGGTTTTTTTGTTTAATTTTGGGGGATCTTGGCCGAGACCCTGGCATGGGCATGTGCCTCTGTCAAGACCCTGGCATTGTACTCAGGCCTTGGCCTATGTCCTAGGTCATGTCATGGGTTCAGGCATAGGTTGAGGCATTGGCATCACACTTGGGCATAAGCCGTGGCCCCTGCTTTGGGCCTATGCCCTAGGTGAGGCCCAAGCTTTGGGCCTAGACCTAGGCTCGAATCATTAATTTAAAATGAAACAAATTAGCCTTATTCATTTCATTTTACAGTTTTGTTTTAAACAAATGCATATCTCTAATATTTGGTCCCTCCCTGAAAAATTATCATTGCATTACCATGGCACAATTTTAATCGTGGCACAAACGTTCAACAAAAAAAAAATGTGCCATGGTAAGGGGCCTTCCCATGTGATGACGGTCTACCTTGGCCATGGCCAACATTCCTTAAAAGGCTGAAGCCCTAAAAAGGTGTGCCCCCTCAAAGGCAGAAAAAACATCCTGGGGGTAATAGACTTCTGTCCACCCACCTGACACTTTCTAAGATGGCACTGGCATCCCCCAAATAAAAAGATCTCAGGGATTACAACTGCATGGCAATGGCCCCCTCCATTACCCATCCCTTCCCCTTGCAATGAGAGAAAGCCCCCTTAGTTAAATAACCTTCTCCCGCTTACCCAACCCTTTCCCTCCATTCAGATAAATTACAATCCCTTGGGACTAAGGATTGCCACCCCCAAAAATAGATGCCTGGTGGTTTGGGAGGCTTCCAGGCCCCCATACCTCAAATTTGCTAGACTAGTCAGTTAAGTTTATCGTGTTTAATGTAGGACTGCTGTACAGTATGATCAGTGATAGCTGTATACATTAGCTGGATAACTCTGAATAGCACCCCTGGAATGATGGTTATCTCTAAATAACAACTCAGGAATGCCTCCTAGTTATCCAGCTAAGTTTTAGCTAGCTTACTACTTACTGATTAACTAAGAGATGGTCAGCCAGTGAGAAGTTTCAAATCTCATTATTTGCTCAGCTATGTGTGTGCTTAACTGGTCAAATGGCACTGAATATTGACCTCTAGGTAAGTGATTCTCAATCCAGTCCTTGGAATACACCAAGCCAGTCAGATTTTGAGGATATCCACAATAAATATACATAAGATAGATTTGCATACAAATCTGACCTGCTAGGACTAGATGTATTATTGGTACCAAGGACATGTAGCTGAAATGCATTTTCATCTTAACTAGACCAAAGGAAAGAAAAGCACATCTCACTTTCTTAATTTTTTATAATGGCTGCTAGATATTAATGTAAAATTTGCACAGGATATTTTTCAGTTGTTTCAAATGAATGAAACTATATCTGGTCCATTTAGTTGAGATCTTAAATCTATCAGAGTTAGATTGGAGTGTGCCAACTGCAGTATCAAACAAAAGTAGGGGAATACTAGAATTCATGCAAGAGATGTTGCTCAAATTTGTTAAAGAGCCCATTTATGGTGGATCTGGGACTGATGATGGAAATATATGAACATAAGCTATGCCATATTTAGTCAAACCAAAGTCCATTGAGGCCAGCACCCTATCTCTGACAGTGACCAGTTCAGGTCACAAGTACCCAGTAGATCTGAAAAAGTTGATTTGTTTGTTGTTGCTCACTCCCAGGGATAACTGATGGTTTCCTAAATCTATCTGGCTAATAACTGTTTATGGACTTTTCCTCCAGGAACTTGTCCAAACTTTATTTAAGCTCTGTTAAGCTAGTCACATGTACCACAATCTCTGGCAACAAATTATGTAGCTTATATGTGTGGTAAGTGATAAAATGCTTTCCGCAAATTGTTTTAAGTTTGTTGGGTGTTAGCATCATGGAGTGTAGGGACATACAGAGCCAAACATTTCATTTAAACTTATTTGTTTCATAGGTCACAATCCTTCAATTGGTTTGTTTCAATTATTTTTGGTTATTCATTCTATTTGTTCATTAATTTCCCATTAAAGTCAATGGAGGAAGTAATGCAGTCTGTTCCGAGCTTCCAGATTGAGGTTTTCTAATCATTTCTAATGAAACTTGTGAGTCAACATCATCAGAAGGGTAAAGAGCATGCCGATTCATCAAGACTATATCAATGCAGCACCAAAAGTGACATGAGTAGCTCAAGACACCATAAAGGGGCAAAACAGTACCAGCATTGGCAGGAGTTCTCCAAGGCATCATGAGAGGAGCAAAGCAGCAGCAAGAGTGGCAAAAGTAACCCAAGGATCCAAAGAAAGGGGAAAAGGCACCAACAAAAGGGCCATTAATCCTCCAAGGCAGCACAAGAGCTGCAAAGCAGCATTAAGAGTAGAATGAACAGCTGAAGGCATCATGAAGAACGAACAAAGCACCAAAAGTGGAACCAACGCCCCCCCCCCCCCCTGCCCAGACACTGATAGAGGGTCAAAACACAATGAGAGGTAAAAAGCTTCCATTTACAATGCAAGAACACCCCAAGTCTCCCAATTAGGGGTAAAGGACACCAATCAAAGTGATGCAAAGCCCTGGGCAGGGAGAAAGGAGAAAAATCTTAGAGGAGGCCTGATGGGGCTGGAGTTGGTCTTACTCTTTGCTCTGGTATAATATCAATCCTGCCTCCTCCACCTCAACAATATAGCTTAGAAAATGCAAGCAGACATACTGTAGAAGAAGAAAAGACAAAACCACAAGGAAAAGCAAAAGCAAGAAAGGCAGGCTGGCTAAGGCTGAAATGGAGGAGTAAATCCTAGTTTAGATTCATAAGTCATATACAACAAAGGAGAGGGGTAAAAGTTAATAGTCACTCTGATATCATAAAGCTGTGCATATTAGCCAATTAATATCCACAAAGTATTGTAACTTAAAGCACAAAATATAATTAAAATGCACAAAATGCAATTAAATGCACAAAATGCAATTAAAATATCAGTGAAATCAGTCCCAAAATACTTAGTTGGCATCCAAAGCACAGCTGGAATAAACATTAACAATCACTCTCAAAAAAACTGCAGAATTATGCAGGGAAAAAAATGTCTCATCCAAGCTACAGGTTGGAAGGTCTTATTCAATCAACAATTTGGAGAAGCTGCCCAAACACTGTCAGCATTTTGGCACTATTGTCACCTGCTTCGGGGGCCAGAAATAGTCATTACCGTGTAATAAATGGACCACGGCCTCTCCGAGGTGAGTGTGGTCAGTTTATTGTTAGCTTGTTAATGTAGTTGGTCAATGACCATTTCTGGTAATGCTGGCCCCAAGTCACCCTCTGCTTCCTAACCAACAAAAACCTAATTTAAATCCAGGGATCAAAAGGAAGTCCTGTTGAAGTCTTGATGGTAAGTTTTCCTGAGGGAAATAGGTACTTGTGAATGATAGCCATGTAGTATGATGAAATCACATTGCATGAAAATTATCAAAGTAAATCAGATGAGACAAATGATACCACATTAGGTTCAGGATCTATAGCCCATATTATCTTCCTTTTTTTAATTGGGCAATGGGGGGAGGGAGGGGAAAATTAGATTGGTAGGATAGCTAGGATTTTATTTTTCTAGTTCTGTAACTTCTCTGGCTATGTAATTTGAATATAGTGGCAAAGGATATGTTCTCAGATAACTATACATCTGCTCAAAGGGTGTTTAGAGTTACTTGGCTAAATGTAGCTGGATAGCACTGATAATCAATGCTATCTGACTAATATTATGCCCTACCCCTAGATCTCTTCTTTACCTGAATAAGTTATATCCAGATAATAATTTATCTGGCTAAAACGTATCCAGCCAATGGAGGGGAAATATTTATGTTTCAAATTTGTCTGGCTAAGTCCTGAATTTAGCTTGAAAAATCCTTTTGAATATTGACCTCGTTAAGGGGTCAATTTTTGAACAAGCACATGTGCGTCCATGTGCTCGTGGTTCCCCATGCACGCACATTGACGCGATGCTTTTATAACATGCACATGCCAGCGCACGCATGTTATAAAATACGGTTCCCAGGCGCACATGCACGCTAGATTTTAACATCCGTGCGTGCATGCGCTGGAGGATCGGGGGGAGGTTTAAAAACAAAAGCATTGCAAAGCATGGCAATGCAAGTAGGCCTTCCCCACTTCCCTTCCAGTTCGATGCAATTAAAGAGCAGACTGGGAGGGAATTTTCCTGTATCCCTTCCTACTCTTCCCCTCTCATCCCCGATCCCTACAACCCCTTTCCCTACCTTTATTTTTATTATTTCAGAACTTTCTTCATCTGAATAGATTAAATAAATTCCACGTGCCGGCTGGCTGCCAGTGCGTGCTTCTCCAGGACAGGGCCTAATGGCCACTGTCCCAGCCAGCCCCCTCCCCACCCCTCTCCGCCCAGACCCCAACCCTGGCCCACCCCTTTTCCATGGCCTGGCACTTCTGTGTGTATAGGGGGTTATGCGTGTGGCCAGGCTATTTCTAAAAAGGAGGAATTGGTGAAGACTAAAACTGTCAAGGATTTCAAAGGGGCATGGGATAAACACTGTGGATCCATAAAGGATAGAGGATGGGAATGAAGAGAAGAGCCATGGGGGTGGCTTGCTGGAATGGAGGCTATTATCTGGTGATTACTACCCTGGTGATTACTACCCTTACTCAATAAGCATGGTTAATGCAACCTCAACATTGCTTTCTGCTTCAACGGCAAGGGGAAATGTGGAAAAGAGGTTTTGCATTCAGATAACTACCAACAAGGACTGAACTTCACAATCTGGTTAAGCAAATAAGCGTGGGGGTAGCTTGCTTATTACGGCGGTTACTACCCTAAACCAATTAAGCCTGATACATCACCTTGAATGCATATACAGCGTTGCTCTCTGCTTCAATGGCAGGGGGAAAATGTGGAAAAGAGGATTTTCATTCAGACAACATCCAACAAGGCATTGATCTGTGCAGTCTGGGTAAACAAGCATCGGGGTAACTTGCTTGATGCGGCGGTTACTACCCTTAACCATTAAGCCTTATGCTCACCTTTAGTGTAACTCCAGCATTACTCTCTGCATCAATGGTAGGGGGTGGCAGGAAATTTGAATCAAACAGTTACCAACAAGGGCCCTGAACTTGGTGGTCAGTGAAACAGCTAAGTATGGGAAAATATGTGTAGGAGCTTGCTGGGCTGACTGGATGGGCGGATTAATCTTTTTCTGTCATCATTTCTATGTAAAATGTGCTTGATGTGTGCACAGCACAGGAAACACGCGTAACCCCCAGATTTCATGCATGCGGGTCTCTTAAAATTCGGGCGTAGTGAACCCTGCATGGATGTGTACCTTGTAATGTTTAAATGTTCTGGATACATTTAGAATAAAGCACAACATATAAAACTATTTTTCCTTAAGTTTTTATTTTGTATTTCTTTCTTTGAGTTGACACTATCTCCTATTCATTTACCCCTTTTATCCCCCATAAGGTGCAACTGAGAATCTTATGGTACTGGAATTGGAAAACATGGTGTGAAGAAGAAATAATAAACATGAAAAATATGGGACCCTATTAAATATATTTTATACATGTTCCTATTCTAAATTTGCATATACTTTTACAAGTACAGAGCATTGTTCAGCACAATTTTAGGATATTTACAGTAGTTTAGAATGTATTTTCTTTTTATGCTTTCTCTTCAGCCATTTTTTTTTTTTTTTGCTTTTCTTCTCTCTTATTCTCTGTCTCCTCTTTCCTCTGCCACTATATATCTCTGTCGTTTTAATGTGATATCTTATCGTGAAGCTAAGAAGTCAAGGCTATGGATTACCTCCTCTAAGAACATACTTTATAGTCAGCAATGCTCATCCATCACCAATATGAATGAAAATGTTTTGGCTTTGAGATCTATCTGTATCTTTCTAACAGCTTAAATATGACTTGTTCCCAATGCCCTTCAGCATGTCCTTTTCAACTGCTCACCGATAAGTTTCTTTTCAAACAATTAATTAAATATAACTGCTCACTTCCAATGGCAATGATACATAGGTTATAACAAAATAATTAAAGAAAAGTAAGGTGGTCGCCTCACCGTGAGAAACGGGCATGCATGCTGAATTCTAGCAGAGAGAGATGTAAGGTAAATTCAATGCCATTACAGTAAAAGGGCTATTTTAAATGATTTTAATTGGGTACAAGTGTTTGCCGGTGCAAAAATGACTTTTGAAAAATGTCTCCCCCCTTTACTGTAAATACAAGTTCATGTGCGCATTCATGATGTGAGCACTTTTACCCGTAAGGAAAAGAGAGCGGAGTTAGATCGGGGAGGGAAAGTGCACACAATTTCCCTTTGAAATCATTGCCTGTACTTTCCAGCATGACTTTTTTGCACCTATTGCAATTCAAGCGCAAAGTCCCTGAGCACTTTTGCTATCCATGGTGCCCCAATGGATTTTGCAAGGGAAACTCCATGGGTCATTTCTCTTTGAAAATGTGACTACAGGCCTGTGGGCACCCGAAAACAGCCTGAAGGCTCTGAAAAATGCCTCCAAAAAAAGAAAATAAATCTGCCTGGTTTGAGACTGACTCATATTAGTCCACCCAGCCCTATTTTTAACACAGTACAGCAAAACCACATAAAATATCTATATTGCCTTGTTGCAGAAAGCTACACATCACCACATAATCACTACATTTTTCAGTGGTTAGAACTGTCTATGTGCTTATTCACATTTCATTCTTTATCCTTTATTTATTGTTTTCTATAAATATATGAATAGATGACTGCTGTACAATATTAAAATGCATAGCCACTATGATGCTGTCATAAGCTTATTTTGGCATTCATCTCAAAAATAAAAAGTAAGCAAATAAAAAAGAACTGTATATGTCCTAGCAAGAAACTAGTAGTTGCATACTGCAAAGTAAACAATTCTTTATTTTAGGCAACATTTATCAAATTACTTTCAATTTTACATATTGTGGGAACACAAAGAATTTACAATATCAGAACTTTTCTCATCCTTGCAGATCAGTTCTTATATCAGCAGGTCTGCAGCTATCTCATCTCCAGGGTTTATTTACCCTTTTAAATTAAGGAACACATTTTTGTTGATTAGTACTCAATGGTAGTGATGAGTGATGGTAGCACTTGTGCTAGGTACATTGGGAGGGTAAACTGACAAACATAACCAAACAAGGGAAGATCAGCCAAAATGGACTATATGGGGAAAATGCAATTCTGAAGTCTTTTAGATGTGGATTGAAACTCCAATTGTCCAAACTCCATTGGCCACTTTAATGAACTAGGTGGGTGAGAGGAACTGCACAAAAAAGAAATCTGAGGACCAGGCTTCAGCAAAGAAGTTCATTTAATCACACGGTCTTAAAGGATGAGTGGTACTAGCTCATCTGAGTTTGTAAGTTTGAGCAAAGGAAAATTAGCATATTCATAGATGAAGATAAATATATTTCATAGTATTATGCAGGCTCTGCATCTGATGTAGCCAGTTTTACAGAGTGAAATACTTGCCTGAAAACATGCATTGTAGGACATAACATTTTCCTTATTTTAACTTTGCTCCAAAAAAAGAATATAACATAAAAATTGACATTCTGAGTCCATCAAACTCAGTCTCTTTTTAACAACAGTTTCCAATCCAGATCACAAGTAACTTACAGAATCCCAAACAGTAGATAGATCCCCTGTTGCAGGGGATAAATAATGGCTTTTCCTATGTCTGTGTGGTTAATAACAGTTTATGGACTTCTCCAAAAACTTGTCCAAACCGTTTTAAGCCCAGCTCCACAAGCTGCCATAACCACAACCTCTGGCAATGAATTTCAGAGCTTAATTGTGCATTGACTGAAAAATAATTTTCTCTGATTTGTTTTAAATCTGCTACTTACCACCCTACATTTTGTATTATTTTAAAGTGTAAACAAATGATTAAAATGTATCTATTCTATTCCACACACGATTTTATAAACCTCTATCATAACCCTTCTCAGCTGTCTCTTCTCCAAGCTGAACAGCCTTAACCTCTTTAGTCTTTACTTATAGGGGAGCCATTTCATCCCCTTTACTTATAAGGGAGCCATTCCATCCCCTTTGCTTTTTGGTTGCCTTTCTCCAAATCTTTTCCAGTTCATTTATATCTTTTTAGAGATGTGGCAGCCAGAATAGCACATTGGTTGCAGTCTCACCTTAGACAGATTACAGAGGTATTATAACATTCTCCATTTTATTCTCCATTCCTTTCCTAATAATTCCTAACATTGAACTAGATTCCATCAAAATGGCACCCACGATAAAAAAAAAGGGGTATTAACTCTGCATTGCAGAGTTAATTGCTGCACTAGAACTATCACACCCATGCTATTTTTTGCATCCCATGCTGATTAATCCACCACAGATATGTTACCGACTGAAAAGGTTATTATTACAAATGGAGAGAGCGAGCGAGAGAGAGAGAGAGAGAGAGAGACTCTGTAGAGGCCAACATGTAAGTTTACTATTTATACTTCTGAAAGAGGGGGAATTTTTAACTTAGGGTGAGGTTTGGGGCTGGGGAAGATTTTCTGTCATTTGGAGTGATGAAAGGTAAAAGAGGAGTTGATTTGTACAATGTACTCACTACCTAGCTTGATGCACTCTCTACCTAGCTGCAATCAAGCAGGTAGAGAGTGCAATCAATAGGTTACAAATTGTAACTAATAGATCAGAAATTTAATTTTTGTGTTCCATCAGTACCCTAGGATGCATATCTTTAGTTTGTCAATCTGTCCTACAACATCTTCCAGGTTCACAGTGATTTTGTTCAATTCGCCTGACTCAACACCCCTTAAAATCATCTCCGGAACTGGTATCTCCCCAACATCCTCATTAATAAACACGGAAGCAAATAATTCATTTAGTCTTTCTGCAATGGCCTTATCTTCCCTGAGAACCCCTTTAACCCCTCGGTCATCTAATGGTACAACCGACTCCCTCACAGGTTTCTTGCTTCATATATATTTAAAAAAGTTTTTATTATGAGTTTTTGCCTCTATGGTCAACTTCATTTCAAAATCTCTCTTCGTCTGTCTTATCAATGCTTATGTCTTATCCTATTTTCTTCAGATGGATCCTTCTTCCAATTTTTGAAGGATGCTTTTTTGGCTAAAATAGCCTCTTTCACCTCACCTTTTAACCATGATGGTAATCATTTTGCCTTCCTTCCACCTTTTTTAATGTGTGGAACACATATGGACTGCACCTCTAGGATTGAATTTTTAAACATTGTCCTTGCCTGTTGAACACTTTTAACCTTTGCAGCTGCACCTTTTAGTTTTTTCCTATTTTCCTCATTTTATCAAAGATTCCCTTTTGAAAGTTTACTGTTAGAGCTGAACATAAGAACATAAGAACATAAGAAAATGCCATACTGGGTCAGACCAAGGGTCCATCAAGCCCAGCATCCTGTTTCCAACAGTGGCCAATCCAGGCCATAAGAACCTGGCAAGTACCCAGAAACTAAGTCTATTCCATGTTACCATTGCTAATGGCAGTGGCTATTCTCTAAGGGGTAGATTTTAAAAGAAGCGCGATCAGCCTACTTTTGCTTGCGCATCAGACTCAAGCAAAAGTACGCTGGATTTTAGTAGATACGCGCGGAGCCGCGCGTATCCACTAAAATCCCTGGATCGGCGCGCGCAAGGCTATTGATTTTGTATAGCCGGCGCGCGCCGAGCCGCGCTGCCTAACCCGTTCCCTCCTAGGCCGCTCCGAAATCGGAGCGGCCTCGGAGGGAACTTTCCTTTGCCCTCCCCTCACCTTCCCCTCCCTTCCCCTACCTAACCCACCCGCCCGGCCCTGTCTAAACCCCCCCCTTACCTTTGTCGGGGGATTTACGCCTCCCGGAGGGAGACGTAAATCCCCTCGCGCCAGGGGGCCTCCTGCGCGCCGGGCCGCGACCTGGGGGCGGGTACGGAGGGCGCGGCCACGCCCCCGGACCGCCCCGGGCCGTAGCCACGCCCCCCGTACCCGCCCCCAAAACGCTCCCGACACGCCCCCCGAAACGCCGCGCCGACCGGGCCCGCCCCCGACACGCCCCGACACGCCCCCCTCCGAAAACCCCGGGACGTACGCGAGTCCCGGGGTCTGCGCGCGCCGGTAGGCCTATGTAAAATAGGCTTACCGGCGCGCAGGGCCCTGCTCGCGTAAATCCGGGCGGATTTACGAGAGCAGGGCTCTTAAAATCCGCCCCTAAGTGAACTTAATAGCAGGTAATGGACTTCTCCTCCAAGAACTTATCCAATCCTTTTTTAAACACAGCTATACTAACTGCACTAACCAGATCCTCTGGCAACAAATTCCAGAGTTTAATTGTGCGTTGAGTAAAAAAGAACTTTCTCCGATTAGTTTTAAATGTGCCACATGCTAACTTCATGGAGTGCCCCCTAGTCTTTCTACTATCCAAAAGAGTAAATAACCGATTCACATCTACCCGTTCTAGACCTCTGATGATTTTAAACATCTCTATCATATCCCCCCTCAGCCGTCTCTTCTCCAAGCTGAAAAGTCCTAACCTCTTTAGTCTTTCCTCATAGGGGAGCTGTTCCATTCTCCTTATCATTTTGGTAGCCCTTCTCTGTACCTTCTCCATCGCAATTATTGTCCCCCTTCAAGTTATTAGTTTATATTTGATCATGTTATGATCATTGTTGCCAAGTGGCCCCATCACTGTTACCTCTCTCATTAAATCCTGCGTTCCACTAAGAATTAAATCTAAAATAGCTCCCTCTCTTGTTGGTTCCTGAACCAATTGCTCCATGAAGCAGTAATTTATTACATCCAGGAGCGTTATGTCTCTAACAAGTCCTGATGTTACATTTACACAGTCAATTTTGGGGTAATTGAAATCTCCCATTATTATTGCACTGCCAAATTGGTTAGCTTCCCTGATTTCTCTTAGCATTTCATCATCTGTCTGACCATTTTATCCAGGTGGATGGTAGTATAATATCGCTATACTCTTAAACATCACACATGGGATTTCTACCCATATAGATTCTACTGAGCATTTAGTCTCTTGTGTGATCTTTAGCTTGTTGGACCCCCACCAAGTTGATCCTCCCTATCATTGCAATATAATTTGTACCCTGATATAGCACTGTCCCATTGGTTATTCGCCTTCCCCCAAGTCTCTGTGATGCCAGTTATGTCAATCTCATCATTTTCTGCTATACACTCTAACTCTTCCATCTTACTTCTTAGACTTCTGGCATTGGCATACAGACATTTCAAAGTGTGTTTTTTGTTTGTATTAACAACCTGCTTTTCAGTTGTTA
Organism: Rhinatrema bivittatum; assembly: GCF_901001135.1. Taxonomy (NCBI): domain Eukaryota; kingdom Metazoa; phylum Chordata; class Amphibia; order Gymnophiona; family Rhinatrematidae; genus Rhinatrema; species Rhinatrema bivittatum. The sequence goes on along the minus strand of NC_042615.1, from coordinate 577,844,328 downwards.
GGGATAATTCTGAAATCATTAGCTTTGATGACTTTTTACATATAGGCACATGGACTACGTTTGCTTTTATTGGAACCTCTCTGTTGGGATGCCCTAACTCTCCTGTTTCATTAGTATCCTTCAAGGATACATTTCTCTGAACCAGGCACTGCTGAGTGACTGTCGGCTTTCCCCCTTGTTCTAGTTTAAAAGCTGCTCTATCTCCTTTTTGAAAGTTAGTGCCAGCAGCTTGGTTCCACTCTGGTTAAGGTGGAGCCCATCCTTTCGGAAGAGTCTCCCCCTTCCCCAAATGTTTCCCTAGTTCTTACAAAACTTAATCCCTCTTCCCTGCACTCTCGTCTCATCCACACACTGAAACTCTGGGCTCTGCCTGCCTCTGGGGACCTGCACGTGGAACAGGAAGCATTTCAGAGAATGCCACCCTGGAGGTTCTGGATTTCCGCTTCCTACCTAAAATCCTAAATTTGGCTTCCATAAACTCTCTCCCACATTTTCCTATGTCATTGCTGTCCACATGTTCCATGACAGCCGGCTCCTCCCCAGCACCGTCTATAATCCTATCTAGGTGACGCATGAGCTCTGCCATCTTCGCATCAGGCAAGCAAGTTACCAGGCGGTCATCACATCCACCCGCCACCCTGCTATCTAATTTCTAATAATTGAATCACCAACTATGATGGCCAGCCTAACCCTTCCCTCCTGGGCAGTAGCCCTGTGAGACTTGTCCTCAGTGTGAGAGGACAACATATCACCCGGAGAGCAGGTCCTTGCTACAGGATCACTTCCAGCTACACCAGGGTGATGTTCTCCTACTGGGAGACCTTTCTGATCCAAGGTAGCACTGGGGCTGCCAGACTGGATTTGGGACTTGGCTACTATGTCCCTGAAGGTCTCATCAATGTACCTCTCTGTCTGCCTCAGCTCCTCCAAGTCTGCTACTCTGGCCTCCAGAGATTGGACTGGTTCCCTGAGAGCCAGGAGCTCTTTGCACTGTGAAAACACATACAATCTCTCATCAGCGGGAAAAAATCATACATGTGACACACAATGCAAAAGACTGGAAAGCCCCCCTCTTGCTGCTGGATTGCTACCTTCATCTTAATGTTTTGAGTTCCTAGTTAAGTTTAGGATACTAAGGGAGTTGGAATGAGAGCAATTTAAATTTATAGGTGAATTTACTAATTAATCAGCTAGTGTCCTACAAGGGGATGATTAAACTTTCAATAAGGGCTGGTACAATAGTATGATTTAGATAAGACCCTGATTGATTTTTAATGAGAAACTGTCTCATGCCTAAAAATCAAGGGTTGAGTGGGTGGGAAATACAGACACTAGAATTAACTATCTCTGGCTTGCTTATTACCTCAGACACACACAAACTCTAAAGAATATATCCCTCTATTTCACCTTTTACCAAACTTTTATAAGTCCAAACATTTCTGAAAGCTATACTTACCAATCCTCTTTAACCACCGTTAAATTAATCATCACTCAGTTAATTGATGGGTTTACGGTGACCTCTGCACTCCTCTCCCAGGGGATGCTGGGATCAGTATGCAGATGAGCCTTCTGGTCCTCCTCTACTGCCTCTACTGCCTGGTCGGTAGAATTGACTACCATCTCCGACAACATCATCAAGAGGTAAGGGCTCTCTGAGCTCCTGCTCCACGACCAAGTACAGTGAGCCCACTGAAAGCCTTACCAGTTCCTCAGCTGCCTGAGGAGCCCACGCAAATCAATCGTGGTCGGTTAACCCCATAGGAACATCTCCGATGCAGAAAGGCAGGTCTCTGTATTGCGGTGGTTCCGGATACCTTCTTCAAACCTGCCCTGTGCATCTGGGAAATTCCAAAGCCTGAGCCAGGTGGGGATCCCGAGCTTGGGCACCACTGATTCTGGCCCTCAACTATTACTCCCTATCTCCCTCCTAGGGGAGACAGGATCCTTTGCCACCACCACCCTTATAGACACTGGGGCGAGTGGCAACTTCATCAAGGAAGATATCGTAATAATCCTTCAGATACAGAGCCAGCCACTAGCTGTACCTCTCCGTATTGCCTTGATCCAGGGGGAACACCTCCCTGGTCATATTACTCATCATACCATGACTATTTGCTTCATCGTTGGAGCTTCTCATGATGAAGAGATCTCCCTTCTGATCCAGTAGTCCTTGGGCCTCCTTGGCTCCAGTTACACGCACCCTACTTTGACTGGCAGTTTTTACAATCAACCCAGTGGGGCCCTCAATGTCAGAATCACTGTTTACGCCAAGTGTCCCCATCTGTGACCATGCTCAATGCCACAACCCTTCCTGGACTACCTGCTCCCTACTCAGACTTCAAGGATGTCTTCTCCAAGACTAACACTGACATCTTGCCACCACTTTGGGAATTTAACTGCCCCATAGACTTACTACCTGGAACCATGCCTCCTAAGGGCAGAACGTATCCTCTATCACTTCCTGAAACACAAGCCATGTCTGAATATATCAAGGAGAACTTAGATAAAGGGTTCATCAGACCATCTAATTCCCTGGCAGGAGCCGGGTTCTTCTTCATAAAGAAGAAAGTGGCAGCTTAAGACCCTGCATAGACTACAGAGGCTTAAATGCAGTGACTCGTAAGGATCACTACCCACTGCCGCTTATCAGCGAATTATTTGATAGTCTGCAGGGTGCACAAATCTTTATGAAATTGGACCTCCATGGGGTGTACAACCTTGTACAAATCCAACCAGAAGACATATGGAAGACCACCTTCAATACTAGGGACGGTCACTACAGCTATGTCGTAATGCCCTTTGGGCTTTGCAACGCCTCAGCAGTGTTTCAACGCTTAATGAATGATATCTTTTGGGACCTTTTCTACTCCTTTGTTGTAGTGCATCTAGATGATATACTAATATTCTCCAAAGACCTAAAGTCCCATCGTGCACACATCTAAACAGTCCTCCAATGCTTCAGAGACCATCACCTCTATGCGAAATTAGAAAAATGTATATTCAAACAACCCAGCCTTCCATTTTTAGGATACATCATTTCCAAACGTGGCTTCACTATGGACCCTGATAAACTACAGGGTATCTGAGACTGGCCACAACCAGTGGGCCTCCACACCCTGAAAAGATTCCTTGGGTTTACGAACTACTATCAAAACTGTGTCGCTAACTACTCATCCCTAGCCACTCCACTTACCGCCATGACGAGGAAGGTATGCGACCTCCGAGTGTGGAGTCCCAAGGCCCAGTCAGCATTTCATGCCTTGAAAGAAGCCTTCTATTCCGGCCCATGTCTACGCCATCCGGATCCTAACCAACCATTCATTGTCTAAATTGACACTTCTGCCATCGGAGCCAGAGCGGTTCTAAGTGAATACTCCACAAAAGGAACCTACTTCTACCTACCTTCTACTCACACAAATTCTCGTCCACTGAACAAAATTACACTATAGGGGATCGGGAACTCCTAGCAGTGAAACTAGCCCTACAGGAGTGGTGTCTGTGCTTGGAAGGGGTACAACATAAGTTCACCATATTTTCTGACCACAAGAACCTAAAACATTTAAAGGATGCTCAATTATTTAATCCCAGACAAGCCCGCTGGGTTCTGTTTTTTGAATGCTTCAACTTCGAGCTACACTACCACCCAGCAACTAAAAACCTTCGAGCAGATGCACTTTCTCGCTCCATCGAGTCGGAGGATACACCTGAGACTCCTAGGCACATCATTGACCCCGCCTGCATATCCATTGCAGTGACCACCACGGTACCAACCAGGAATATGGTGGTACCCCGCCGTCTCCGTGAGCGTGTGCTCTGTTGTGTTATGTAATAAAAAAGAAGTTGAAAAATTCTTAGAGAAAATGAACTTAAAAGCTTTCCTGTTTAAACAGGTTGTTGTGGTATTTAATTGTAATAGTATGGCCCTTTCAAGAATTTGCCACTCGGGTGGAAGGGAGGCAGGGGTACAGCCCCATTGGGATTTTTTTTCTTGAGTGTAATTTAACCATATATATATATATATATATATATATATATATATATATATATATATATAAATTTTTTTTTTGTTTAATATATCCAGGATATCCAGGTAAGTTTCAAGTTATACGACCCCCAAAAGGCCGGATAACTTTAGACCTGCTTCAAACAAGTCTAAAGTTATGCAAATAACTTAGCCAGATATACCCAATATTCAGCTAAGTTAGCTAGAAAATGGGACCTTTCCCTGGAATGCTCCCAAAATGCCCCTTTTATATCCAGCTAAATTATAGCTGGTTAACAGCATATCCTCATATGATTTAGCCGGAAAAAAGGCTCAATATATGCCATTTAGACAGATAACTTGTGAGTAATCCGTCTAAATGGCATTTATGTACCCCATGATTGTTTGTGATCCCAGTTCTCATTTCCCTTGCCCCCTTCCTTTTAGGGGCCTGGATCTTTTGGAACGGTTGTGGAACACTGTTATGATTTAAGGTGGAATGCTGCAGCTGTGACAAGGAGTGAGTGGCCAAACAGGATTGCTTGCAGAATATGTGTGCAATGCATTTGTTTGCCTTTATTTGTTCTGGTCCTATCTGCTTACTGTGTCTGGCCATTTTTTCAGTCCAGTGAAGTTTATTTCTCATGTGTACGAGTTGAAGAGGATGTACAGACATTCAGTGTCTGCATAGGATGTGACTGATGGGTGTTTTTTCCCTATGCCCACCTTTCTGATGTAGGATCCTTTCAGGGGTGCAAGAGTTTCTGGCTTCCATTATGTATTTGGATGCTGTGGATGTCATGTGGTTTTCGTGGGGAGTTCCCAGCCTCTTCACTCCTGGGTGGGGACTTGGGAGCCATTGGTCCTTGAGGCTGATTTGGATAAGATTTCTGAAGAGTTAAGTGGGGAATGACCCTAGGGTCCAAAAATATGTGAATTTATGATGAGGGTGAGAAAAAATAAAATGACATGTATTACATTCATGGACACTTGGGCCAAGGCAGGATTGGCACAACCTGCAGGGAGGGGTCCTGCAAGTTCCCACTGTTGGTAGGCAGACCCATACGAAGCAGAGACTCAGAGCTTTGCCTATAACAGCCCTTTTTCCGTTCAGGTTGAATCTTTGGGTGCCAGGACTGGCAGGTCTTACTTAGTAGGGTCTCTGGTGATGGCTGAAGAGAAAGTCCTTGAATAGCAGGGACATAGGCAGGCAAAGGTCAGACATATCTAGGAGCAGGCAGTGGTCAGTGGCAGGCAGTGGGCAAATGTAATCCAGGTGCAGGCATTGGTCGATGGCAGGCAACGGTCAAACATAATCTGAGGTCAGGCCAAGATCAATCCAAATTTCTATCTGAAGGGAATAAAGGACATATAGGAAGGACAGGTCAGGTGAGGAGAAATACAGAAGGCAAGGAACACTGAAGACCATACGTGACTTTGAAGACAAGACTGGGCTGAAGACAAGACGCAGTAGCAATATGCTCCATATAGAAGTAGTGGGACCTGTTGCTGAAGTGGGTTGCTGCTGGAAAGCTACCCTTTTATAGGGCAGTGCCGGTGATGTCATCTGTATGGGCTGTGGGGCCTTCTTGCCATGGTCCCTTTAAATGTTGCAGTGTGGCATGCACATGCACTTATGAAGAAGTACAGTGCTCTAGAGTTAGCAGCATCCTGCCACATGAAGGCCCAGCAACTCCTTGCCATGTCCGAGAGCAGCATCCTGTTACTTGAAGGAAGAGTGTGGTTATTTTGCCTCGGTGACCAGCCTGGAAATGGAGGTGGGGGCACATTTTGTGGGATTAACCATCTGACCATTGAACGTAACAGTATCCCATCTTAAGCCCCCTCCCTGACGTTTGGGTTTCCTGAGGTATCGGTGAAAGTCTCTCAGGAGATTATGGTCCAACATGATGGAGGCTGGCTCCCAGGAATTTTCTTCTGGTTCATAATTCTTCCATGAACAGAGGTATTCAATCCTCTTGCCCCTATAGCGGGAGTCCAATACTTCCTCGACTTCATCAATAGCCACATCTGTGTAGTTATGGTAGCGCCCTAGAAGACCATGAGAGTACCAATAGCTTGAGTAGCGATACATGCAAGATGTTGTGAATTTTTAATGTTGGGGGTAATTTTAGTTGATTAGTGACAGGTCCCAGTTGCCAGAGTACGGTTACATGGAGCCAGATGCATGAAAGGTACTTGCAAGTGTAAATGTCAAGTATTCAGCCAGACCTATTCTCTTATTCTGAACTGGGTAAGAACATAAGAACATAAGAAAATGCCATACTGGGTCAGACCAAGGGTAACTGGTCTTCTTTGGGTATCTGTCATCTTCTTGGCATAAGAACATAAGAAATTGTCATGCTGGGTCAGACCAAGGGTCCATTAAGCCCAGCATCCTGTTTCCAACAGAGGCCAAACCAGGCCACAAGAACCTGGCAATCACCCAAACACTAAGAAGATCCCCTGCTACTGACACAATTAATAGCAATGGCTATTCCCTAAGTAAACTTGATTAATAGCAGTTAATGGACTTCTCCTCCAAGAACTTATCCAAACCTTAAATGCACAAATTTTAAATTTAATGGGTTTCTGAATCCCCCGCCCCCACAACACCCACCCAAATCTTTTCCCTTCTCTCACCCACCTCCCATCCAGTAACTTTATTTAAATGTAATGGCCAGGATCGCAGTAGCCTGCTCCTGTAATCTGGGTCCACTGCTTTTTTGGCAATCCTTTTGCCATTGCTAAACAACTACAGTGAAGGCGGGTGTGTGTGGGGGTGGGGGGGGGGGGGAGATATTCAAAAAGAATATCTGGTTATGTGTAACATTATCCAGATAACTTTTAGCAAGTATATTCAGCAGGACATTTATCCTGCTGAATTATGGGACAAGTTATCTGGCTACTGAATATGGACCCCCATAAAAAAGTGTGCTATCCTGTTTGATTTAAACTGGCAATGCACAGTACACTGAACTCCATCTTGCTGTGTTTTAGCCTAAAAGAAAGCGAGCAAATCCATATCTGAGTGCCTACTCTATCTGCTCTTAGCAGCCAAAGCTTCGTCTTGAGTTGAAGTGGCTCAACCTTACCCTCACACTTCCACTTACTCAGCTGAATCCTCATCAGATGTGTGTTGGGGTAGGCCAGCTGATAAGCTGCAGAAGATGCACCACCAACTGTAGTCCTATTCACCATCAACTGTGAACCACAACCTGGAGCCTTTTCTCCATATGGTCTCTGTGAGGGAGTCTATAGGAAACTCCCTAAGGCTACATTAAGTGACTGGGTATAGCAACCTCGCCCAGTCCTCCTTAACATTCAGACCCACAGGGAATCCTGGGGGAGTGGAGGAGTCTTTCACCAGAGTGTAATAACTCAGGGCCTGGAAGGTTTAGGGAGGCTCCGGGAAGCAGGAAGGAAGTCAGAGTATGCCAGGACCATATCCATTTGATTGGGTTTATTATCAGCTCTGTGAGGTGAGGAGTTTCTCTTTATGTTTTGCTTTATCTCTGTAAATGAATTGTATATAAGAAAACAGCCAGTGTCTGCCTCCTTTTTCTTACTGGATGTTTCCCAAGCCAAGGCCAGCCCAAGATACCACAGTCTCTCTGTCCCAGATTAATGACATGGTCTGGTGTCTGCTATCATCAGGGATTGAAAAGTAAACAATGAACTTCACTATACTATTTGAAAATTCCAAAAATGTGATTGAGACTTGTATTGAATTAGAAAGAAATGATATCAGAAATGCTGCTCTCTGTAAATTAGCAAACAGCTGCTAGTTTTTTAATCATTGAACATAAAAGTTTCCTTTTAGTTTTTTAATCATTGAGCATAAAATTCCCCTTTTTATATTGTGCTTCACAAAGGGTTGATTTCATGATTTGTGTACAAAAAGCCTTTTAAAATCATTTTTAAATCAACATCTGAAGATACAATCAACACTTTATCAACTTTCAGGCTTCACCTCAAAGGACATTCACCATGGAAGTCCCAAAAAACATATTAAACGTATCTTTAAAAACAATGTAATAAATGTTTCTCATCTATGCTTGCACTCTTTGAAGTAAGGAAGCTCACCATCTGGCTCAGCTGTCCAATAAATCCAGAGATGGTTCCTCTTCAAGATTAAGAGCAATAATGGTATGATTATTGGAAGACCATCAAATAAATACTTGAAAAATTACTCAGAAGCAGCTTTTTCAGAAAAACAATGGCTATGTCAACATTTCCTGCATTTTAAAACACAGCAGTTCCTTCAACTAATTCACTTCTACCTAAAGTTGGCTGAAGAGGAGCACAACAACTAAGCACCTAATTTAGTATCCTAAATTAATATCCTAAATTCTAGTCCTGAGCATCCTCTAAATGTTGGGCTCTATTACATGCCTGGGCATGTATGCCCGAAGAAATCATGTTTGTGTGAGAAGGGTCACGTAAATGTGTACATGCATGTCTGAAGCCATCCTTCTGTGGGCATTTCCATGTGAAAGAAGAAGGTTCAACTGCATACTGCTTCCAGCATCCCCCAGGAGAGGAGGCCAGAAGTCATTGCAAGCATTCCAGAGATTGAATTCCACAGCCCCAGCTTCCAGAGGCCCCGCACCCTTTGCAGTAGAAGAGGACCAGAAGCACGCGTCTATCGGCGTGTGAATCTCAAACCCTTCCATTAACTGTGTGAAGATCAATTTAATGGTAGTTAAAGAGGTTAAGTATAGCTTTGGGAAATCTTTGGACTTATAAATGTTTAGTGAAAGGTGAAATAAAGAGATATATTCTTTAGAGCTTGTGTGTCTGAGGTAATAAGCAAGTCAGAGATAGTTAATTCTAGTGGCTATCTTTCCCACCCACTCAACCCTTGATTTTTAGGCAAGAGACACTTTCTCATTAAAAATCAATCAGGGTCTTATCTAAATCATACTATTATGCCAGCCTTATTGAAAGTTTAATCATCCCCTTGTAGGACACTAGCTGATTAATTACTAAATTCACCTGTAAATGTAAAGTACTCTAATTCCAACTCCCTTAGTATCCTAAACTTAAATAGCAGATTAATTAGTAAATACTCCTGTGAATTTAAAGTACTCTAATTTCAACTCCATTAGTATCCTAAACTTAACTAGGAACTCAAAAAAACTGATGAAGGCAGCAATCCAGCAGCAAGAGGGGAGATTTCTAATCTTTTGCATTGAGTGTCACATGTATGATTTTTTACCCGCCGGTGAGAGACTGTATGTGTGCACTCAGTGCAAAGAGCTACTGGCTCTGAGGAAACGAGTCTGATCTCTGGAGGCTAGAGTAGCAGACTTGGAGGAGCTGAGGCAGACAGAAAGGTACATTGATGAGACCTTCAGGGACATAGTAGCCAAATCCCAAATCCAGACTGGTAGCCCCAGTGCTGCCTTGAATCAGAAAGGTCTCCCAGTAGGAGAACATCACCCTGGTATAGCAGGAACTGATCCTGTAGCAAGGACCTGCTCTCCAGGTGATGTATTGTCCTCTTGCACTGAGGACAAATCTCCCAGGGCTACTGCCCAGGAGGGAAGGGTTAAGCCGGCCATCATATTGGTGATTCAATTATTAGAAATGTAGATAGCAGGGTGGCTGGTGGATGTGAGGACCGCCTGGTAACTTGCTTGCCTGGAGCGAAGGTGGCAGACCTCACGCATCACATAGATAGGATTATAGACAGTGCTGAGGAGGAGCCGGCTATCATGGTACATGTGGGCACCAACGACATAGGAAAATATGGGAGAGAGTTTATGGAAGCCAAATTTAAGATTTTAGGTAGAATTCTGAAATCCAGAACCTCCAGGGTGGCATTCTCTGAAATGCTTCCTGTTGCACATGCAGGTCCCCAGAGGCAGGCAGAGCTCCAGAGTTTCAATGTGTGGATGAGACGATGGTGCAGTGAAGAGGGATTCAGTTTTGTAAGGAACTGGGGAAATGTTTGTGGAAAGGGTAGACTTTTGCGAAAGGATGGGCTCCACCTTAATCAGAGTGGAACCAAGCTGCTGGCACTAACTTTCAAAAAGGAGATAGAGCAGCTTTTAAACACTCAGCACTGCATGGTTTAGAGAAATGTAAACTTGAAGGATACTAATGAAACAGGAGAGTTAGGGCATCCCAACAGAGATGTTCCAATAAAAGCAAACATAGTCCATGTGCCTATATGTAAAAAATCACCAAAGCTCATGTAAAAAATCACCAAAGCTCATGATTTCCAAATTATCCCTAACAACTGAAAAGCAGGTTATTTGAATGTATTTTTTCTCTTCTTACTAATTTTTATATTGGTGTTACTAAGATCGATTCTGGGTGCTTTAAACTAATAGGTGTCTGTATCTGATGCCACCGACCTCAAACTGGGGGTTTATTAATTTATTTTCAGTTTATTTCTTTTAGTTTATAAGTATTAATTTAATTTCCAGTCAAACCACAGTCCCAGAAGTGACATCATCTTTGCATCACTACCGGTCTAGATCTTTATTTATTTATTTATGTATTTGTTTGTTTTATATACCGTCAATCTGGAACAATCTCGATGGTGTACACTCTATTATATAGTAAACACTATATAAGAATACAATAAAACTGAATAATAATACAATAAAAGCATAAAAATAATGATACAATAAAATCATAAAAAAGCAGAATCATAATACAATACAAGCATAAAATAATGTATGACCAACATAATACAAAACAATCAAAATAACAAAATAAAGCAAGATGTTACAGCTTTAAAACAATAATTTATCCTTCTCTTCAGTGCCAGGGGCTTCCCCAAGGCCCCTGGAGCTATAGCCAGTTCTTTTTAATCCAAACTGCGGAGGCAAAGAGGATTTAACCCTACCACAGTGGTTGGAAGAAGCAGTGGCAGCAGCGATAATTGTGACGCTTTCTGGTCCTCCTCCCAACCTGGAAGAGCAGCTGCTGTGTTGCCGGGAACCACGGGAAGCAGTAACAGCACTCCCACGACCTGCCTCCTGCTTCACTCTGCCCTCCCTTGTTGCCCTAATATCGCACAAGCATTTTTTATCTTTTTCTTTTTAAAGAACAGAAGCTCTGTGACTGCTAGAGTTTCAGGATTGCGGATCCATGTAGCTTTCTCAGCCAACCCAACAGTCTCTCCCCCAGTATTTTTGCAACCATCTTTCTGTCATGTAATTATTTTTTGCTCCATTATTACACATCTTAGGCTCTACTATTTCCCTGACACTCACCAAAACCTTGTCTCACCCTAGATCCACTAGATTCCTCCATGTATATAGGCATCCAGCCTTAAACATTCCAGAGTCATGGCCTTCCCTGTTAGAAATACAACATGTAGGCCTAGGGAGTGAGAAATTCTACTTTGCCTTCACTGTTACACCCTGAGGCAATTTCAACGAGACTTTCAGCATACCAGCTTGTTTGCCTGCCTTATCGATACCTCCCCGAGACCTGGGTCCACCCTCCGCTTGACGCCGACCCCTCCCCCCCCCCGGGAGACATCATTTACCAGCACGGGGGCTTTTAAGACGCTGACCAGGTCGATGGCTCAAAGCCCTAGGGAGTGAAAAATTCTACTTTGCCTTCACTGTTACACCCTGAGGCAATTTCAACGGGACTTTCAGCGTACCAGCTTGTTTGCCTGCCTTATTGATGCCTCCCCGAGACCTGGGTCCACCCTCCGCTTGACACTGAACCCTCCCCCCTTGTTACATCATTTACCAGTGCTGGGGCTTTTAAGACGCTGACCAGGTCGGTGGCTCAAAGCCCTAGGGAGTGAGAAATTCTACTTTGCCTTCACTGTTACACCCTGAGGCAATTTCAACAGGACTTTCAGCGTACCAGCTGGTTTGCCTGCCTTATCGATGCCTCCCCAAGACCTGGGTCCACCCTCCGCTTGACGCAGACCCCTCCCCCCGGGTGACATCATTTACCAGCACGGGGGCTTTTAAGACGCTGACCAGGTCGGCGGCATGAGCCGTCGGTGTGCGCCAAAGGGGCGCGCTAAAGGGGATCTCCCCTTAGTGCTCCCCTTTGATGCTTCCTGGTGGCGACATCGGTTCTTTAGTTTTTAAGCGCATTGTGCTACTAACTGTAAGTACTTAGACAATGGCAGAATATCCTATTCCACGCAGAATTAGTTTTAACAGAACATCTATTTATTCTAAGCAAAGGCGGGTTAAAATGGAGGAAATAAATCTTATACAAGTCCCTATTATTCCCAAGTCTAAGTTAATGACTTTAACTATGTTGTCTTTATCCCTTTTTAATATTCAATCTATAAGGAAAAAGATTCCAGTAGTCCTGGACCATGTTAAGGAATTTAAAATTGATATATGTGGTATTACAAAGACTTGGTTAAAATCTACGGATACAGTACTGATTAATCAATTACCTCATACTGAGTACGCTATTTTTTCTAGCCCTAGGTTGGAAAATAAAAAAGGAGGTGGACTTTTACTCCTGGTTAATAAGAGCTACCACATGGTACAACAAAAGGTAAATTTAGCACCACGGTATGAGGTGGCCTTTTACAAGTCTTGTCTATTGCAGATCTGTTTGGTGTACACTCCTCCAGGACTCCTTGACCATAATTACTCTCCGCTTATAGAACCTTTTTCATCTATGGTTGATCCTACTATCCCTGCAATCATCTTGGGTAATTTTAATCTACATGTAGATATATGGCCACGCTCGGCTAGTTGTGAGACCTTTATCAATACGTTAGAAGCCTTAGGTTTCTGTCAACTAATTATGACTCCTACCCACAAAGTAGGCCATACTTTGGACTTGCTGTTTGTAAATGAGGCTTTTCAGACTACCACAATTCCGAATAGCTTACCGGTCCCTTGGTCTGATCACCATTTGATTACTGCTTCTATTTCACTAAAAAAACCTCAAATGAAAGTTAGCTCTAATGCTAGTATTGAAATCGAATATAAAAAATCTTGCACAATTGAGGATTTAACAAATAATTTACCCAAAGTTTTAGAAAAATTGAACTCCACAAGTACTATTGATGCAGTTCCATCATGGAACAAGTCCATGACTGAATTAGCAAGTAAACTATGCCCAATGGTTAAGAAATGGATTCCCACTGGGACCAAAGCCAAAGCTCCTTGGTTCTCTGCTCATGTCAAAATGCTCAAGCAGGGTCTTAGGAAATTGGAAAGAGTTTGGCGTAAACGCCATGATGATACTTGTCTAGTTAGTTATAGAGCTGCCTTTCATAATTATAGAGAAGCCATTAATTTAGCAAAGAGAGATTACTATTCTATTCTATTCTATTACTATTCTGATCAAATTCATAAATTCACAAATTCATAAATTTCAGTTTAATCCTAGGATTTTATTTTCATATGTATCTGAGCTCATTAAGGCGAGAGGCTCTTCCTGCTCTTGGGTTAATCTTAAAAGCAAAAGTAATGAATTTACATCTTTTTTCAAAAATAAAATTCAAAGTGTGCTGAAGGAACTTAATACTCATTCATCGCAAAATATTATCTTACCTACTAACCCCTCAGTAAATTGGTCAGCTTTCGATACTGTATCGTCCATTGAAATCATCAATCTCATTAAAAAGATGAAACCTGCTAACCTTCCTTTGGATGAGATTCCTATTAAGTACCTTAAAACAGTGCAGGATATTATAGCCAAACCTGTGGCTGATATTATAAATATCTCACTTGAAGAGGGATTATTTCCAGATTCACTGAAATGTGCTTCAGTGAAACCTATTTTGAAAAAAGATCAGCTAGACCCAGATATGTTAGCAAACTATTGCCCTATCTCAATACTTCCCTTCTTGGCTAAATTACTTGAAAAGGTAGTGAATCAACAGCTTATGGATTATTTAGAAGAAAACTATTTGCTATTTCCCTCCCAATATGGTTTCTGGAAATACCATAATACAGAAACTCTTTTAATTTCATTAGCTGACACTATTCAAAGAGGTTTTGACCAGAATATGTCCTATCTTCTAATACTTTTAGATATTTCAGCAGCATTTGATACTGTCAATCATGAAGCTCTCCTGGTAAGACTTCAAGAAATTGGCCTGGTAGATATGACATTGGCCTGGTTTAGATCTTATCTTACAAATAGGTCATTTACAGTCAAATTGGGAACAGTAGAATTGGATAGAGTAGATCTTAATACAGGAGTTCCGCAGGGCTCTTCATTGTCCCCAACCCTGGTTAACATCTATATGGCTCCCCTGGGCCTAGTACATTTTTTGTTCGCTGTTGATGTTCAAATTTTACTACCTATTAATGACTCTCTCCAGTCTACATTGAAATTATGGGACATTTATCATAAATCTATTAAACAGCTTCTCACTCATATGTCTTTAACACTTAACAATACTAAAACTGAAATAGTGCTGATCACGAATAAAGTTACAGAAAAAATAGAGTCAGATTTTTCAGCTTGTGCTTCATCATACAATATTCGATGAGAAGCAAGAGATTTGGGTTGTGTGCTTGACACAGAGTTAAGAATGAAAGCATCAGTAAAAGCCATCACTAGAGAGGGCTTTTATAAATTACGAATTCTAAAAAAAATGAAGCTGCTTTTACAAGCAAATGATTTTCGAACAGTATTGCAGGCCTTGATTTTACCGAAACTAGATTATTGCAACACCTTATTATTAGGTATGCCATTGTCTACAACTCGACCTTTGCAGCTGTTGCAAAATGCCACAGCATGGCTTCTATCTAATGTTAAGAAATTTGATCATGTTTCTCCTGTTTTAATGAAATTGCATGGGTTGCCAGTATAGTTCCGAATTAAGTATAAATGTCTTACCCTAATCCATAAAACTGTTTACGGTAATAACACTGAGTGGTTGAACGCTTCACTTTGCATTCATGTTCCATCCCGTAACTTGAGATCTCTTGGGCAAGCCTTACTGACAATACCATCTCCAAAATTAGCCCATCTTGGTTTGGTTAGGGAAAGATCTCTGTCTCTGGCTGGGCCTAAGATGGGGAATTCACTTCCTGCCACCATCCGTACTGAAGCAAATATTAATAGTTTTAGGAAATTGATAAAACCTGGTTATTCGAACAGGCGTTCAATCAAGCTGACTGATTTTTTCTGAATTGTTGCCTGATCTATTCATTTATCCATCTAGACTAGTAATGAACATTTTATTATTAGGTGGTTTTATTTTTATTTTTTATACTTTTTAGGTTGTATTAGTTTTAATAAGATTTTTATGCTACCATATTATATTATGATTATTTTGTTAAGTTTTATGATAAGCCATAATTTTATTATTTTGTTTGATATTTGTTATGCGAGAATTACTGCTTAATGTTAGAGAATTGTGTTTTAGTATATTATTGATGTTGCTGTATATTATGTTTTGATTGCACTTTTGTTTTGCTTTGTTAAATTTTTGTTATTGTAAACTGACTTGAAATGAATTTGAATGTCGGTATATAAATTTGACTAAATAAATAAATAAATAATAAAAAAAAAACACACCTTGAAATGTATGTATGCCAATGCCAGAAGTCTAAGAAGAAAGATGGGAGTATATAGCAGTAAATGATGAGATTGAAATAATTGGCATCACAGAGACTTGGTGGAAGGAGGATAACCAATGGGACAGTGCTATATCAGGGTACAAATTATATTGCAATGATAGGGAGGATCAACTTGGTGGGGGTGTGGCACTTTATGTCCGGGAGGGTATAGAGTCCAACAGGTTAAAGATCATACAATAGAAATGTTCAGTAGAATCTATATGGGTAGAAATCCCATGTGTGTTGGGTAAGAGTATAGTGATAGAAGTATACTACCATCCACCTGGACAAATGTCAAGTTAAGTGTAAAACATTGATAAGACAGGCAAAGAGAGAATTTGAAATGAAGTTGGCCATAGAGGCAAAAACTCATAATAAAAACTTTTAAAAATATATCTGAAGCAAGAAACCTGTGAGGGAGTCGGTTGGACCATTAAATGACCGAGGGGTTAAAGATTCTCTTAGGGAAGATAAGGACATTGCAGAAAGACTAAATGAATTATTTGCTTCCATGATTACTAATGAGGATGTTGGGGAGATACCAGTTTGGAGATGGTTTTCAAGGGTGATGAGTCAGACAAACTGAACCAAATCACTATGAACCAGGAAGATGAATTAGGCCAGATTGGCAAACTAAAGAGTAGCAAAACAACTGGACCAGATGGTATGCATCCCAGGGTACTGAAGGAACTAAAAAATGAAATTTATGATCTATTAGTTAAAATTAGTAACCTATCATTAAAATCATCCATTGTACCTGTAGACTGGAGGGTGGCCAATGTAACCCCAATATTTAGAAAGGGCTCATAGGATGATCCAGGTAACTATAGACCAGTGAGCCTGACTTCAGTGCCATGAAAAATAGTGGAAACTATTCTAAAGATCAAAATCGTAGAGCATATAGAAAGTCATGGTTTAATGGAACACAGTCAACATGGATTTACCCAAGGGAAGTCTTGCCTAACAAATCTGCTTCTTTTTATTGAAGGGGTTAATAAACATGTGGATAAAGTAGAACTGGTAGATGAAGTGTATTTGGATTTTCAGAAGGCATTTGACAAAGTCCCTCATGAGAGGCTTCTAAGAAAACTCAAAAGTCATGGGATAGGAGGCGATGTGCTTTTGTGGATTACGAACTGGTTAAAAGACAGGAAACAGAGAGTAGGATTAAATGGTCAATTTTCTCAGTGGAAAAGGTTAAACAGTGGAGTGCCTCAGGGATCTGTACTTGGACCGGTGCTTTTTAATATATATATAAAATGATCTGGAAAGAAATACGATGAGTGAGGTTATCAAATTTGCGGATGATACAAAATTATTCAGAGTAGTTAAATCACAAGCGGATTGTGATACATTACAGGAGGACCTTGCAAGACTGGAAGATTGAAATTTAATATGGACAAGTGCAAGGTGTTGCATATAGGGAGAAATAACCCTTGCTGTAGTTACACGATGTTAGCTTCCATGTTAGGAACTACCACCCAGGAAAAAGATCTAGGCATCATAGTGGATAATACTTTAAAATTGTCAGCTCAGTGTGCTACAGCAGTCAAAAAAGCAAACAGAATGTTAGGAATTATTAGGAAGGGAATGGTTAATAAAACGGAAAATGTCATAATGCCTCTGTACGATCCATGGTAAGACCGCACCTTGAATACTGTTGGAAACAGGATGCTGGGCTTGATGGACCCTTGGTCTGACCCAGCATGACAATTTCTTATGTTCTTTTGTGTTTTCTGTTTTGAAGAGTAAGGAGTGCTCCATGGTGAGACCGCACTTTGAATACTGTGTACAATTCTGATCGCCGCATCTCAAAAAAGATATAGTTGCAATGGAGAAAGTACAGAGAAGGGCAACCAAAATGATAAAGAGGATGGAACAGCTCCCTTTTGAGGAAAAGCTGAAGAGGTTAGGCCAGTTCAGCTTGGAAAAGAGACGGCTGAGGGGGGATATGATAGTGGTCTTTAATTTCATTACAGGTCTTAAACAAGTATATGTGAATCGGTTATTTTCACTTTTGGATAATAGAAGGACTAGGGGGCATTCCATGAAGTTAGCAAGTCTTATATTCACCCCCCAGGCCAGTCCTTCTTCACGCGCCATTCCCCGAGGCTGGAGGGCCTCCGTTGCTGCGAAACCGGCGCGGGGCCTCTAGCCTGCAGAACACCACCAGCACTGCCTCCAGCTGCTTCCCCTCCTAGGTGCGCACACACCTCTGCTAGAGATTTAAAGGGCCCTCAGCAGGAAGTCGGTGCCGGCCCTTCCTTTGAACACTAGGGCTCTGCCTTATAAAAACCCTCAGCAGACACTCCTCTGGCAATTTGGCAACAAGTCTGCTTTGCTGCATTGTGGTGCTGCTCTAGTTTCTGCATTCCTGTTGTTCCAGCGCCTGTTCCTGTCTTCCTTGTTCTGGTTCCTTTGTTCCAAGTCCCCGTTCCTGCCCTCCAGTCTGGTTCTAGCTCCTGCCCTTTTCCTTCAGTCACAGATTCTCCAGGCTTGACTTCGGATTGGACCTCATGCTTTTCGCTCACTGCCTGTCCCAGACTTCGGATCGGACCTCACCCTTCTTGCTCGCTGCCTGCCTTGGACCTTTGGACCGGACCTCTCATCTCTTCCTCGCTGCCAGCCCAGGACTCGGATCCTCCTTCATCAAAGCTTCATCACAGGGGCCCACCAAAGTCCAGCCAGCCCTCGGAACCCAAGGGCTCAACCTGTGGGGAATGGGGCTGGTAGTGATGAAGCCTCAGCCATCGGCCCCTGTCATCTGTCAGCCTTGCCTCCTTATGTTGGGAACCTGTGGGTGGTCTTCCTCCCAGGTGGCATCAATCCCAACTCATCCAAGGGTCCACAACACCAGTCAAGGTCTCAACACAAGTGGCACATTTACGACTAATCGGAGAAAATTCTTTTTTACTCAACACACAATTAAGCTCTGGAATTTGTTGCCAGAGAATGTGGTTAGTGCAGTTAGTGTAGCTGGGTTCAAAAAAGGTTTGGATAAGTTCTTGGAGGAGAAGTCCATTAACTGCTATTAATCAAGTTTACTTAGGGAATAGCCACTGCTATTAATTGCATCAGTAGCATAGGATCTTCTTGCTTTTTTGGTAATTGCCAGGTTCTTGTGGCCTGGTTTGGCCTCTGTTGGAAACAGGATGCTGGCCTTGATGGACCCTTGGTCTGACCCAGCATGGCAATTTCTTATGTTCTTATGTAAAGAGATCATCTATGTTTGCATATGAGACAATCTAGACATACTGGGGTAGATGTTCAAAAGCCATTTAGATGGATAACTTTTATCTGGCTAGAATATAGCTGGTAAATTCAGGGGCATACCGAGGGCAGGCAATAGCCATTTTTGGGAGAATTGGAGTTAGCCAGTTAGGTTAACCAGCTAACTCTAGCTGGTCTGTAGGGCAGGTCTAAAGTTAGCCAGATATACCTATCTGGATAACTTTAAGAAAGCCGGGTGTATTCAGTGGCACAGTCACACCACTGAATATCCTGGTTAAGTTAGCTGGATAGGTGTATCCGGCTAACTTAACTAGTTACTTGGCAGCTGAATATCAACCCCACTGTTAATACATATATTCCATGCATGTGCAAGAGCTGTCTGCATACTTCTAAGTGAAAATTCTTAATAGGGTGAAGGGGGGAGAATTTGTTATCATGACCTAATTCATAATGGAGATGGAAGAAATACAGTTGGTCATTGGCCACTAATTCCTGACTATGAAGAACCTTGTACTTCTGTATTGCTGTCCCTTCTCTGGATGTCTCTCATTATCCCAGAACATAGAGAAGGATGAGCTGCCAAACTCAGTATGAACATAAAGGGATAGCATAAGAAACATAAGAAAATGCCATACTGGGTCAGACCAAGGGTCCATCAAGCCCAGCATCCTGTTTCCAACAGTGGCCAATCCAGGCCATAAGAACCTGGCAAGTACCCAAAAACTAAGTCTATTCCATGTAACCATTGCTAATGGCAGTGGCTATTCTCTTTGGGGTAGATTTTAAAAGAAGCGCGATCAGCCTACTTTTGCTTGCGCATCAGACTCAAGCAAAAGTACGCTGGATTTTAGTAGATACGCGCGGAGCCGCGCGTATCCACTAAAATCCTGGATCGGCGCGCACAAGGCTATTGATTTTGTATAGCCTGCGCGCGCCGAGTCGCGCTGCCTCCCCCTGTTCCCTCCAAGGCCACTCCGAAATCGGAGCGGCCTCGGAGGGAACTTTCCTTTGCCCTCCCCTCACCTTACCCTCCCTTCCCCTCCCTAACCCACCCACCCGGCCCTGTCTACACCCCCCCCCTTACCTTTGTCGGGGGATTTACGCCTCCCGGAGGGAGACGTAAATCCCCGCGCGCCAGCGGGCCTGCTGCGCGCCGGGCCGCAACCTGGGGGCGGGTTCGGAGGGCGCGGCCACGCCCCCGGGCCGTAGCCACGCCCCCGTACCCACCCCCAAAACGCTGCCGACACGCCCCCGCAACGCCGCACGCTCCGGCCCCGCCCCCCGACACGCCTCCCGACACGCCCACTCCGAAAACCCCGGGACTTACGCGAGTCCCGGGGTTCTGCGCGCGCCGGTGAGCCTATGTAAAATAGGCTCACCGGTGCGCAGGGCCCTGCTCGCGTAAATCCGCCCGGTTTTGGGCGGATTTACGCGAGCAGGGCTCTGAAAATCCGCCCCTAAGTGAACTTAATAGCAGGTAATGGACTTCTCCAAGAACTTATCCAATCCTTTTTTAAACACAGCTATACTAACTGCACTAACCACATTCTCTGGCAACAAATTCCAGAGTTTAATTGTGCGTTGAGTAAAAAAGAACTTTCTCCAATTAGTTTTAAATGTGCCCCATGCTAACTTCATGGAGTGCCCCATAGTCTTTCTACTATCCGAAAGAGTAAATAACCAATTCACATCTACCCGTTCTAGACCTCTCATGATTTTAAACACCTCTATCATATCCCCCTCAGTCGTCTCTTCTCCAAGCTGAAAAGTCCTAACCTCTTTAGTCTTTCCTCATAGGGGAGTTGTTCCATTCCCCTTATCATTTTGATAGCCCTTCTCTGTACCTTCTCCATCGCAATTATATCTTTTTTGAGATGCGGCGACCAGAATTGTACACAGTATTCAAGGTGCGGTCTCACCATGATTGCTGCAGTAAGAATGCATTTCAATCTGTGAGCTGTTCTAGTTATTTCCAGTATTGTAAGAAAACAATTAATACCACCTTAGAAAAATGTTTGTGCCTGTTTGGATCTGGAAAAAATGTGTTGTCCTTTCATCTTATGGCTGACACTCATACAGCTCTTTTTCAGTTCAGCGTGAAGTAAAGCATCATGGGGTTTAAAGTTTTCAATGGCTAGCTAGACGGTTGATTGAATGGACTGATGTTGATTTTCATGTTTTTGTTCTCTTTTTTATATTTTGCGATAGCTTCCCTTGAAATAGCAGTCTGTAAGGCACCAACATGTATACTTAAGTTCTGAAATGTCAAAATAATATCCAGCCCTAGCAATCTTTATGTAGAGATTTCAATACTGTTCATTTTTTTAAGATTATGGGGCCTGTGCAATAAAACTTGCAATAAAAAAATGTAAGCATGCATCATGCAACTCAATAAAACTTTTACACCCACATAAAAACAGGATATGATGTGCTGTGCAATAAATTTTTCTGAGGGCATGCTAAAACTTGCCCTCAGTAGCATGGCATCTGTACTAACTTGGACAAAAACAAAAAATACAGTAACATCCATGCTAGCTGCCAGGAAATCCTCCATGATAAATGTCTCAAAGTAAAAGAGATGGTTAAGGGAAGTGATTTTCACCCCCTAAGTTCCCCATGCTGACCCCCTTCTCCTCCCACTGTAAAACTTGAGTGCCCCATACAAAGTCCTGATATCCATTCGAAACCCCTCGCCCCAGTGGCTAATCCCCACTCTTCTTCCAAGCCTCCCTCTGCAAGAATGACATACAGCATTCTCCAAGGCACTCCCCTACAAGGTGAAATCTCCTCCGGGGGCTATGCAAGATCCCCCACCTACACCTTTGAACTACCTGCTTTCTACTCCAGAAGGAGGGACTGGGGACACAGTCATCAAATTCAGAATGATATCATCTAGCAACATTTTACTACAAATCAAGCACAGCGAAGTACCCCTAGATGGGATCATTCAAAGTATGGTGACCCTGCAGAAGGAGGGATCTGAAGTCCATTCTGCTGGGGAAGAAAGAAGACACCTCCAGAATGGTAGGTATCCATTCCAAAGGGTTGTTCTTGTTGGGGGAGGATGGGAGAGAGTAACTCCAGGGAGCTTTTTACAGTTTCTCTGTGTATGCATGGGAGCAGATTTTGTGCTGGGTCTGCACTAGGAGGTGAAGAATCAGAACAATCTTTGGGAGTAATTTATTTACTAAGATGTGATGAATTTTATCATCCACTGTGCAGTAATTTCATAGAAATACCATGAGTATATATGTTTTAAATACTGTGACATTTATGAAAGGAGAAGGAGCATATATAAATAAATGTGAAAATAATGCATGAAGAGGAAAATGAGGAAAATATTGCATGAAGCATTATTTTTCTCATTTCATGCTTTTATTGTTTTTGGAATATAGAAGACAGTCTCCCCCAGCAAATCCTTTGCAGTGCTGTGAGAAGATAGGGAACTAAAGAGCTGGAGGGTTAGATTTCAAAGAGCGGAGAAAGAGAGGGAAAACGATTTATTGATTTCTGCATAGATTATCTCATCTTTTATTTATTTATTTATTTATTTATTTATTTATTTATTTTTAGTTTTTTTATACCGATTTTCCTGCATAAAATGCATATCAAACCGGTTTACAATGAAAAAGAATAAGCAGGAAGTAAAATTCCTTAGTCTAATACATTTAAACATCAATAATGAAATAATTTTAAACAAAGCAAAAAGCTAAATAACATTAATAAAAGTTAAATTATTAACATAAACATAAATATAATTATATTAGAAGGAGCACAAAGGTTAGCACGAAGGGGAGCACAAAGGGGAAAACCCCTTCGTTGCGCGACGCCTGGTGTAATCGCGCCGTTAATCGGGTCGCTGCTGGCTGGTCGTCATGATGTCGGGGGGGGGGGCGGGTCTTCACATCGCTGATTTTCTCTTTTAACATCTCAGTTCATTTTTACTATTTTTTTGTGTCTTTTTCTCACAAGATGTAGTTTTCTTTAAGTGCCCGATGGTAGTGGGCTGCCCCTCTATAACAGCGCCTGGTGGAATTGCGCCGTTAATCGGGTCGCCGCTGGCTGGTCGTCATGACGTCGGGGGGGGGGGGGTGGGTCTTCACATAGCTGATTTTCTCTTTTAACATCTCAGTTCATTTTTACTGTTTTTTTGTGTCTTTTTCTCACAAGATCTTTTGCATTATTGATTCTCTCTTCCATTGTCTGTTGTTATTATTTGTGTGTGAAAGAACAGTGTGTGTGTTTAACTTGTTTGTCTGTGCTGTTTTTGTGTTTAGATGATAAAAGTGTGGGGTTTGAGAGTGTGGGCGGTGTGAGAATGAAGTGCAGCAGGAGAGTCTGGTTATCAAAGGCAAGTGAGTGGGGGTATATGAAAGGTAGGGAGGAGAGAAGTCTGGAGAGTCAAGTGAGGAGAGAGGGCTGGGAGCAGGAGGGAGGAGGTGGACATGAGCAGTAGTGGGGACAATGAAGGTAGGGTGTGGCAGGAAAGGAATAGGGAGCCGAGGAGTGGGACTGGGAATAGGGAGGTGCTGTGGATTAGGCAGTCAAGTGAGGAGGAAGGAAATGGTGAGATCAGGCCAAGTAGCAAAGAAATTGAGGACAGGGCTTGTAAACATAGCAGCAGAAGATAAAAGGAGGAAAGGAGGGGAAGGAGTCCTGAGAGGGAGTGAGAGGCAGGCAGAGACCCTGAAATGACTCAGGAAGAGGTAGCCCCTCAGGCAGGAGGTAGTGCACTGGAGGACAGGCAACATTTTAAGGCCCTGCATTTCTCTATGAGGAGAATGAAATGCTGTTCCATCAAGTGCTGGATAACTACAGACATCAAAGTCTACAAAAAATAACATATGACTGGCTATTACCAGGGCAATCACCAGTTTTGTTGTGGCAAAAAGGACAATGGAACAAGCAGGTCATGATAACATGATCTCAAGGTTTGCATCAAACAGAAGATGTTGAAAATCTCATGATACCAGCAAGCCTCTGAAGGACAAGCACTCTGCCCAGTCAGTCTAACCCCAATTAAAAAGCATCTGAGAGAGGTCCTGAGCCACAAGGAGCACATCATCAGCATAGACTGAGAGGGTGACCCACATGTCCGACTGCCATAGCACTAGCCTGGTCAGCTGCCTGCACATCAGACATAGGAACAGCTTGATAACTAGCATGTACTGCTGGCCAAACAGGGGGCACCCTTGATGTACCTCTCACCCAAATGTCAGAGGTGCGGATAGAGATCAGTTGATCTTGACAAGGCACTCTGATATTGAGTACAAGAACTCTGGCCTGAAGCCAAATGCCTGCAAGGCCCCTATGAGATACTCGTGATCCACCCTGTTGAAGACCTTCTCCTGATTGAGAGACAAAAAGGTCACCCACAGGCCAAACCTACCATCTAGATGAATCAGATCTTGGACCAATAAGATGTCAAAAATGGTGCGTCCGGAGATCGTGAAGGTCTGGGCGGATTACCTCAGCCATCAGGGACACCTGCCTCAGGGAATTCACTTTGGTCAGGATCTTGTAGTCCATGAATAGCAGAGAAACTGGCTACCTGTTCTTTAATTCACGCAGATCACCCTCCTTGGGCAAGAGGGTCAGTACCACATGCCAGCAGAACAGAGAAAGGCATCTGGTGTCGAGGGCTTCATTTAGGGCACACAGGATATCGGGTCCTAGAGTGTCAAAAAAGAAACTAACAAACACGTTGGTGAGCGGGTCGGTGCACAGGGACTTCTCTCTTGGCATACACCCAAGAGCCTCAGCTAGGACTCCCAGGCCCAGGAGCAGGGCCAGCCGCAACCAGCTGGCCTTTCTTCACACCAGAATCCCCTCCCACATGGTCTCACATGCATCCAGGACCACTGGGTCCCATGAGAACAGAGCAGCGTAGAAGTTCCGGACATTCACCCAGACCCTTTCCAGCTTGGTGAAGGGGGTATCGTCCACAGACGATGGGTAAGTTATCTGCTTTTTGTTCCTTCTGTGCTTCTCCAGCACATAGAAGAGGCATGAGCATGGTCCATCTCCTCCAGGAACTGGATCCAAGACCACACATAGGCCCTGTGCCCTTGCTGCTCTTTGAGGAGCCACAGGGTCTGCCTCTTCTCCTCATACTCAGGGTGCATAGCTGGATCTCCTCCCCGGTCCTGCGTACCACAGAGGTGCTCCTCCAACTACAGCACTTACTCCAAAAGCCTCTGGAGAGTTATGTGATGCCCGTGTTCATGTCTCTAGCATGCATTGACAGAGAACTCAGAGGCAGACCTTTCCCACGACCCACCACTGAGCAAGGGAGGGGAAATCCACCTCCTGACTGTGCCAGTTAATTCAGAGCTCTTGGACCACTGCTGTCAATACCTCATCCATGAGGAGAGAGTTGTTGAAGTAGCAATATGTCGACCAGGGCTGCACAAAGCTAAACCATACCCTCAGGGCCACTAAGTTGTGGTAAGAGATGGGAGCTTGCTCCACCATACACTCTGAGGCCCAGTG
Source organism: Rhinatrema bivittatum (assembly GCF_901001135.1). Classification (NCBI taxonomy): domain Eukaryota; kingdom Metazoa; phylum Chordata; class Amphibia; order Gymnophiona; family Rhinatrematidae; genus Rhinatrema; species Rhinatrema bivittatum. Next base: position 577,819,092 of record NC_042615.1, on the reverse strand, counting down.
GTAAACCAGTGGGAGAGATACCATTGTTCAATCCGAGAGTGGGCACCCACTCCTCCATTACCCTCATGAAGATGATGCTGGAGTGGGCTGCCAGGTGCTGCTCACTCCAGACGTCCACCAGTGCGAGACACAGGATGGTCTCCTGGAGGACCTTGGCTGCATCCATGCTCTACTCCTGGCTACTGCCATCCAGCGGGTTGAGGGTGATATTTAAATTGCCCCTGAGCACCACTTCCTCATCGGGAACCAGGTCATGGAGCTAGCCTGACAACTGTCGATAGAACATAATCTGTTTGGTCAAGGTATTGGGAGTGTGTACATTGTCACAGTTCACGGTGTAGCTCCAGAGCTTTAACCTCATGTGTAGCATCCTGCCCGGCATAACAGACCCGGTGCTCTGTATCTCCATTTGAGGGACTCACAAAATCAAATGGCCACCCTGCCAGCCATTCCTGAATTGTGACTGAAGCCTATCTCCTCACCCCACCCCAGGCACCAGGCCGCTTCGGCATCCAGGGTAGCATGGGTTCCTGTAGAAAGATCACTGAGTACCCATTGCGCTTGAGAGCAGAGAGCATCCAGTGCCTGCAGAACCCAGCTGCACAGCTGATGGTGTTGAGGGTGCAGAACATCAAAGCCATTCTCTGTCAAGCAGCAAAAATTGGTACGTACATGTTCAGCCCCATCATAAAGCCTCCCGAAGTGTGCATGTCTCATGATCTTTTTTCTCCTTGCCAGGGATGGGGAGGGGGACAGGTCATGGACGGCTACAAGCCACTCACTTCACATTCCACTCCCCATTGTGCTCTGCTGTAGTCACCTCCATGACTACTGCTCACCGGGGGGGGGGGGGGGGGGGTGGAGGCTGATAGGCCGTTGGACTCCGTGCTAGACCATGGATCTCTTTCCTTGGTCTCGTGCACATTCTTTCTCTCCCTTCTCCCCTGCCTCATCATGTCTACAGACATCAGCTGTGGATACTGGGATCTGTTCCCACCCTCTTGGGAGGTGGCTCTCTGTGCTCAAGAGCTTCACCTGTGTTTTCCTTCAGAAGTGCCCTCCCTCCCTGAATCCCTCCTCAGGCTCTGGCCCAATTTCCTTAGTGCCGGGCCACATGGAAACGGGCCAGAGGGTGGAGGAGGTGAAACCAAAAATTGCATGCAGAGAGGTAAGGGGCAATGGGCATCTAGATGTCATCTCTGAAGGAGGGATGGGCTATCTGGAGAGGGGGAGCATCCAACAGGAGCAGGTCAATGGGTTCCCACCATAGTTGGGACCCTGCAGAGGCAGAAGCCCCTTTCAGGATGAGAGGTTCATCCCAGCCAGACTCCTATCAGGTTTGGTTGGTACTGAGGGGTGAGAGGGCTTGCTTGGAAAGGGGAGGCAGAGGCTGCCCTACTTCCTGCCCCATGGGATTGCTCTTCCCCAAAAGGGGAAAAGCAGAGATGTCATCCAGGGATGGAGGTTGGGAAGGGTCTTCCGTCAAGGGGAGGGGGGCCTCCAATGAGGGGGCATGCTCCTTGGTGGTTATATGTAAAAAATCACCAAAGCTAATGATTTCTGAATTATCCCTAACAACTGAAAAGCAGGTTGTTAATAGAAACAAAAAACACACTTTGAAATGTCTGTATGCCAATGCCAGAAAATCTAAGAAGTAAGATGGGAGAGCTAGAGTGTATAGCAGCAAATGATGAGATTGACATAATTGGCATCACAGAGACTTGGTGGAAGGAGGATAACCAATGGGACAGTGCTATATCAGGATACAAATTATGTCGCAATGATAGGGAGGATCAACTTGGTGGGGGTGTGGCACTTTATGTCCGGGAGGGTATAGAGTCCAACAGGATAAAGATCATACAAGAGATTAAATGCTCAGTAAAATCTATATGGGTAGAAATCCCATGTGTGTTTGGTAAGAGTATAGTGATAGGAGTATACTACCGTTCACCTGGACAAAATGGTCAGACAAATGATGAAATGCTAAGAGAAATCAGGGAAGCTAACCAATTTGGCAGTGCAATAATAATGGGAGATTTCAATTACCCCAATATTGATTGGGTAAATGTAACATCAGGACTTGCTAGAGACATAAAGTTTCTGGATGTAATAAATGACTGCTTCAGGGAACAATTGGTTCAGGAACCAACAAGACAGGGAGCTATTTTAGATTTCATTCTTAGTGAAACACAGGATTTGATGAGAGAGGTAACGGTGGTAAGGCCACTTGGCAACAGTGATCATAACATGAACAAATTTAAACTAATAACTGGAAGGGGGACAATTAGTAAATCTGCAGCTCTAACACTAAACTTTCAAAAGGGACACTTTGATAAAATGAGGAAAATAGAAAAAAACTGAAAAGTACAGCTGCAAAGGTTAAAAGTGTTCAACAGGCATGGACATTGTTTAAAAATGCAATCCTAGAGGCGCAGTCCAGATATATTCCATACATTAAGAAAGGTGGATGGCCTGTCGGACTATCTTGGCTGATTGGACGGAGCCGTCGACTGTGCCCTCAGCTGCGGCCTCGTTTGGCAGAATGGCTTCTTTAGTGCAACTGGAAAGGCTGGACTTTCTGGCGGGCAAGAGACAACCGGATAGTATTTACTGTTACTGTTGGACTAAATGCTTTGATGCCTTCCCCAAGCTTTTACAAGATAGACTGTACCTTAATGGATACACATTGCTCTGTTCCCCCAAGGATGAGGGGGGGAGGGGTGTATGCGGGATGTATGTGGTACGCATGGAGTGTGCAAGGTAGGGAGGGTGGAGGGGGTGGGTAGGTTAGGGAAGAAATTAAAAGCCAGGGGCTGATGGTACTGAGAGACTTCTTACTTGTTTGGGGTTTTATGGTCACATTGATTTGTTACTTGTATTTGGTTCTCCGTATGGACACTGTGTGGTGATTGTTGTACCACTTTCCCTGTTAATAATTTTGACAAAAAAAAAGAAAGGTGAAAGGAAGGCAAAACGATTACAATCATGGTTAAAAGGTGAGGTGAAAGAGGCTATTTTAGCAAAAAAAAAAACATCCTTCAAAAATTGGAAGAAGGATCCATCTGAAGAAAATAGGATAAAACATAAGCATTGTCAAGTTAAGTGTAAAACATTGATAAGACAGGCGAAGAGAGAATTTGAAATGAAGTTGGTCATACAGGCAAAAACTCATAATAAAAACGTTTTAAAATATATCCGAAGGAAGAAACCTGTGAGGGAGATGGTTGGACCATTAGATGACCGAGGGATTAAAGGGGCTTTTAGGGAAGATAAGGCCTTTGCAGAAAGACTAAATGAATTATTTGCTTCCGTGTTTACTAATGAGGATGTTGGGGAAATATTAGTTCCAAAGATGGTTTTCAGGGGTGATGAGTCAGATGAACTGAACAAAATCACTGTGAACCTGGAAGATGTAGTAGGCCAGATTGACAAACTAAAGAGTAGGAAATCACCTGGACCAGATGGTATGCATCCGAGGGTACTGAAGGAACTCAAAAATGAAAATTCTGATCTATTTGTTAAAATTTGTAACCTATCATTAAAATCATCCATTGTGTATGAAGACTGGAGGGTGGCCAATGTAACCCCAATATTTAAAAAAGGCTCCAGGGGCGCTCCGGGTAACTATAGACCAGTGAGCCTGACTTCAGTGCTGGGAAAAATAGTGGGAAACTATTCTCAAGATCAAAATCGTAGAGCATATAGAAAGACATGGTTCAATGGAAAACAGTCAACATGGATTTACCCACGGGAAGTCTTGCCTAACAAATCTGCTTCATTTTCTTGAAGGGGTTAATAAACATGTGGATAAAGGTGAACCGGTAGATGTAGTGTATTTGGATTTTCAGAAGGCGTTTGACAAAGTCCCTCATGAAAACTAAAAAAGTCACGGGATAGGAGGCGATGTCCTTTCGTGGATTACAAACTGGTTAAAAGACAGGAAACAGAGAATAGGATTAAATTGTCAATTTTCTCAGTAGAAAAGGGTAAACAGTAGGGATGTGAATCGTGTGCCCGATCGTCTTAACGATCGGGTTATAGCTAGAGGGAGAAAAAAATCTGATCGGTGGTGATGTGAATCGGAATCGGTTCCGATTCACATTGTTAATTTTTTTTTAGTGAGGCCCGACCCTTTAGAATTGACCCCTTACCTTCCCCCACCCTCCTGAACCCCCACAAAACTTTTTACGAGTACCTGGTGGTCCAGTGGGGGCACGGGGATCGATCTCCCACTCTCGGGCCATCTGCGCCCTTTTTGCTGCCACTCAAAAATGGCGCCGATGGCCCGATAAAAAAAAACCCCACCCGACCCTTTAAAAATGACCCCTTAGCTTCACCCACCCTCCCGAGCCCCCCAAAACATTTTAAAATTACCTGGTGATCTAGTGGTGGTCCCAGGAGTGATCTCCCGTTCTCGGGCCGTCGGCTGCCACTCATAAAGATGGAGCCGATGGCCTTTTGCCCTTACCATATGACAGGGTATCCATGCCATTGGATGGATGGCCATCTTTTTTTTATCGGGCCATCGGTGCCATTTTTGAGTGGCAGCCAAAATGTCGCCGATGGCCCAAGAGTGGGAGATTGGTCCCCGCGCCCCCACTGGACCACCAGGTACTCGTAAAATGTGTTGGGGGGCTTCAGGAGGGTGGGGGAAGGTAAGGGATTCATTTTATAGGGTTGGGGTGGGTTTAGGGGTTGTTTTGCTGTGCCGGTTTTCCTGCCCTCCCCACTCCCCCGATTTACGATTTTTCACGATAAATTGGGGGAATTTCTATTGTATCGCGACTTCACGATTTTTGACGATTTAAAAAATATCTGACGATTTTTTTAAATCATCAAAAAACGATTCATATCCCTAGTAAACAGTGAAGTGCCTCAGGGATCTGAACTTGGACCCGTGCTTTTCAATATATATATATATATATATATATATAAATGATCTGGAAAGGAATATGATGAGTGTGGTAATCAAATTTGCGGATGATACAAAATTATTCAGAACAGTTAAATCACAAGTGGATTGTGATACATACAGGAGGACCTTGCAAGTCTGAAATATTGGGCATCGAAATGGCAGATAAAATTTAATATGGACAAGTGCAAGGTGTTGCATATAGGGAAAAATAACCCTTGCTGTAGTTACACAATGTTAGGTTCCATATTAGGAGCTCCCACCCAGGAAAAAGATCTTGGCATCATAGTAGATAATACTTTAAAATTGTCAGCTCAGTATGCTGCAGCAGTCAAAAAAGAAAACAGAATGTTAGGAATTATTAGGAAGGGAATGGTTAATAAAATGGAAAATGACATAATGCCTCTATATCGCTCCATTGTGAGACCACACCTTGAATACTGTGTACAATTCTGGTTGCCACATCTAAAAATAGATATAGTTGTGATGGAAAAGGTACAGAGAAGGGCAACCAAAATGATAAAGGGGATGGAACAGCTCCCCTTTGAGGAAAAGCTGAAGAGGTTAGGGCTGTTCAGCCTGGAGAAGAGATGGCTGAGGGGGGGATATGATAGAGGTCTTTAAGATCATGAGAGGTCTTGAATGAGTAGATGTTACTCAGTTATTTACACTTTCAAATAATAGAAGGACTAGGGGGCATTCCATGAAGTTAGCAAGTAGCACATTTAAGACTAATTGGAGAAAATTCTTTTTCACTCAACGCACAATTAAGCTCTGGAATTTGTTGCCAGAGGATGTGGTTAGTGCAGTTAGTGTAGCTGGGCTCAAAAAAGGTTTGGATGGGTTCTTGGAGGAGAAGTCCATTAACGGCTATTAATCAAGTTTACTTAAGGAATAGCCACTGCTATTAATTGCATCAGTAACATGGGACCTTCTTAGTGTTTGGGTAATTGCCAGGTTCTTTTGACCTGGTTTGGCCTCTGTTGAAAAAAGGTTGCTGGGCTTGATGGACCCTTGGTCTGACCCAGCATGGCAATTTCTTATGGTGTTTCCATCTCTCCATCTCCCATGTATCCTATTATGGTCCTACCCAGCCGACCTCAAGGGCCCCATCCTTGGGATGGTGCCCGATGTGAACCCTGGAGCTAGTCTCTGGGACTGGGCCTGGCTCCCCACCCTGGTCACTGGGCCAAGATCCTGAGGGCCCATCCTCCCTGCTCATGACCTCCCCTATGTTGGCCACTTTATTGGCCAGTGGTGAGCTTGGGAGGGGGAGGGAATGCCTCTCAAGCCCGACGGTTTCACACCACCTACCTTTCCTTTCTTGTGGCTCCTCCTGCTGTTGACATATGCCTGGCTGCCGCAGCATCTTCCTGCCATCCTCTCCGGCGTCCCCGGACCGGCTTGGGCGCTGCCTCCTGCCATGTTCTTCAGGTACCTCATTCTTATTTCCTCATCGGCACGTTCCTCAGGGGTGTCCCCCCATGATGACGTCATGCTGCCCGGATATTTAAGCCTACACTTTATTGCTAGCCTTTGAGTTAGCAATGGGGAATCTTACGGATGGGATTCGCTTTCCGTACCCAGCTACTCTGCCTTCCAACTCCATTGGACTCTTTCTGCTAATGGGATACCTGCTCCTCGGGGGCCTCTTTGCTTCTTTCAGGTTGCTATCAGGTAACCGGTACTCACTCTTCGAGGGCCCATGTTCCCTGACCCACTGCCTGCATCTATCTCCTCTTCTACTTGGAAGAATTTGCTACAGACATCATCAGTGAGTACTACTACCATCCACTTTTCAGAGCTGTTTCCCTGGAACCAGGTACTCTCTCCTCGAGGGCCTGCCTCCTTTCCAGCACCAGTGCCATCTCTTACGTGGAACTGCTGTGTAAGTACTTTGCCAAAAAGTTTCTCTACCTCCAGGCAGTGGCGTAGCCACGGGTGGGCCTGGGTGGGCAGGTGCCCACCCAACTTAGACCCAGGCCCACCCAACTAGCACCGGAACTGCAAGGCTGTCGCGGGATCCCATCCCCGCGACAGCGAACAAGAGAACCCACGCCTTGTGCGCCATCACGGCACACATGGGGAAGCGCTGCTGCGGCCGTATGGCCAACCGGTCTTCCTGTTCGGGGGGGGGGGAGCGGAAGCGCCGCGCGCAGCTTCCGCTTCCTCCCCCCAATGCAGGAAGATCGGCTGGCCTCTCCTGCTGCCACCCGTTTTGCTATCTTCGGGCCAAACGGCCCGCCAAATTTCCTGTTTGGGGGTGGGGGAGCAGAAGCGCCGCGCACAGCTTCCACTTTCTCCCCCAAAGCAGGAAGATCAGCTGCCTCTCCTGCTCCACCGGCCTCCTGCTATCTTCGGGCGTCGGGCCGTATGGCCCGCCGATCTTCCTGCTTGGGGGGGGGAAGGGAGGAAGCGGACGTTGTGCGCTGCGCTTCCGCTCCCCCCCCCGACAGGAA